>NW_024003851.1:0-1019 GCF_014805625.2 Glossina fuscipes
ATAAAAATTTAAAAAGGTTTAAGTCTTATATCTGATATGAAGATTTCTTAAGAGGAAAGAACGTAAAGAGATTGCTTTTAAATATATTTATTGTTCCTCAGGAGGAAAGTTAAACCTTGGCGTTATTATTCTTTACTCTTGTTTCGAATGCAATTGTAATTTATGTATTTAAAAATTCTGAATCTTTCATGTCACCGCTGCGATACGTGTAATATTTCTCGAATACTTTACATCATTGTTTCGCATAAAAGAAAGCACTTTATGCAATTGTGCCCTTTATGCGTGCGGCTTTCTCAAAAATTTTGATCGTTTTCTTTAAATAGATACCCTGTTCGGCAGGCTACAATTTTTAGTTGTTTTATTTTATTTCGAATTCAGTGTATCTTAATAGAAAATTTTATACTAATTGTTTTAAAACTTGTAGACAATAAAAAGGAAGAAAAGAGAGGAATAATAATAATAAAGTAAGTTTAAAAATAAATTAAAAGTTAAGTTATAATGATTCATGTATAAATAAATAAAAGGAGAGAAAACAAAAAGAAAAAAGCTGTGTACAGAGCTGGCATAGAAGCACACCGGCAAAAAGAACAGATCTAGGTTGCAAGTGAACTCCTAAAAAATTGCAAACATGCGTAAGCTTGGCAACCTACACGTTAACAGCACAATATTATTTAAAATAAAAAATGAGATATTAAGAATGAAACGTTAGTTTAATTACAACATAGGTAAATCGCGCATATTATGCAAAGTCGCTTTAATAGATTTTACAGAATCCGATAACGAGAATAAGTGATAGACATCATTTAGTTTTCTGCCAACAACTCTGAGCGGATTAAACAGCTCATAATTGTATTTACATTCACTAAGCTTAATCAAGATAAAGTGCCTAGAGAAGCGGTTAGGGACATCAAAGCTTATCGCACCAAGTAATGCGGGCGAGTCAATAGTACCATTTAGTACTTTGATTAAGAAGGAAACCCCAAAAACAAATCTATGTTTCTCAAGGATAACAGAAGCGA
>NW_024003851.1:1119-8250 GCF_014805625.2 Glossina fuscipes
TTAAATCAGTATATATTACATCTGTGCGAGAGCCACTAGAAAAAGCCTTGAAAACATGACAAGTAAACGCTAACAAATTGGTGACCGTAGGTCACTCTTTCCAAAAGCCATGCTGTTGTGGAGCAATATACGAATTAATGGCAAAGGCCAAATGCTGAGTCACAATTCGCTCGAACAACTTACGCAAGACGTTCAACTTGGCTACGGCCCTGTAGTTCTCAACGAGTCGTCTACTTCCACTTTTGTGAATAGGAATAAGGTAAGTACTCCTCCAACACAAAGGGAAAGTAACTAAGTTCAAGGACTGGTTAAAAATCTTCGAGATAACGTCACATAACTCGACAGCGCAGGATTTAAACATACATGATGGAATTCCATCAAGTCTAGGCGCAACACTATATTTTAGAGAGCTCAACCCTTTTAAAACGTCATCTTCAGAAATAACCAAATTAGGAATTGGAACCAAGTGAGTTATAGGATATGGATAGTTCGCTGATAAATCGAAATGAGCAGTCGAAAAGTTTCGTCAGAAGTATTTAGCAAAGAGATTTGAGATTTCAAAATCATCCGAGGAATCGGAGCTGTTAAAAGAAACATGCGAGAGCTGTGTGGAAATTTTTCTTTTTGAATTAACAAATTTAAAAAAGTATTTAAGATTAGCAAACAGAGAGGATTTAATAAACTGCAGATATATGCAATAATATTGGTGGTTGAGGGAGTAAGCGAAATAGTCGAAAGCAGAGCCACTTTTCGAATATTTTTTGAAAAGCCAGTTTTTTCTATTCTTTACATATTTAATTGTCTTATAAAAACCACGGGGGACAGCTGCTTCGAGGTCAGGATTGCTTGACCGGAACAGATGCAGAAATAGCTAGATTTCATGCATTATTGAACGATGACAATAAGTTTTCAATACTTCCAGTTGAAAAATCAAACATTATATGTGAAAGACCAGATTTTAGTATTGAAGCATTGATTTTATGGAAATCATAAGATTTATTTGAATTTTGAACGTTACAGAAGTTCAACGAACCAGCATGTTTGTAACGAAAGGAAATGAAACTCGGAACAAGAATTTTAAAAGGCGGGATTGCTCTAGGTTGAGAGGGAGCCAATTTGAAAATGTTAACACGCTTTAAATTGACAGATGGGACTTTCGCCGTCGGATAACTTTTTATGTTACCCACAGATGTATCAGGTGCCAGTCTTGACACAAATATTGCCTTTCTGGGAGGAACTGCCTTCAAGCAAACGTCATCTGTACTAGGAGCAGTAGGATTCACGGGTGGGAAGTTTTGAGTTGGGGAGAATATAGAAGGGGTAACCACACTTGAGCACATTACTCACACCCGAACGGTCAGGGGAGAGGACGATTTACTATTCTCATTATTAATTTTAAGCGACGACGCCTGAGTAGATTGAGTGACGCCAATGGGACGAAATAAGCTTGGCACTTCAGCATAGCTCAAACCAAAGGGACTTCCATGCTTATTTGTAACTTTTTGGTTACCGATCGACTCAAAAATAGCAGAAACGCTAACGTTCTTTGTAGACTTTGAGGAATCGCTAACTTGCACGAAGAATCGGACTTAGGAGATCTCACACGCTCCGCTACGAGTTGTAACTTTGCTAGCTGGGGAAGAAAATGAGTGCGCAATATAACGACACTCATCACAACTAGTCTTAATTATTGAAGTTTGTAGAAATCTATGGCCCGCTTTCTACAGTTAGCACTTGACCATCGTAAGTCTTTTGAGGGGTCAAAGACTGCATCAGCAGCACGGCCGATAACACCAGCTCACTTTTCTTTGCAAAAACGATCACACAACCAACACTAGATGAATCGTTCAGAATCAAGGCCCGTTTTCACACGACATGGTGTAAATTAACAATCCATGTCCAGTAAAAACAACAAAAGGAGCTTATGAAGAAAAAAAAAGGAACAAAAAACTAAAAGATTCTACGGCACAAATCTTGAGCAAATTAAAGCAAACCTCTCACTTTGTTCCCACTGTAAATATAGAGCGAAAGCAAAAGAAATTGTAAACAAAGATTAACAAAAAAAAGAGACATTTACCAAGAGCTCTAATTGCTAACTGCACCACACCAAAATGAATTTTTCACATAAAAGATTAATATAATTCATATAAGTTAAATTCACACTTTATTCTTTTAAAGATTTTTATAATTTAAACACGAGTAAAGCCAAAAAGCTAAGAAATACACTAAGAAACTGAAATCTTTCTTGAACAGAATTAAAACGCGACGACAACTCGCACATAGAGTTGCCAAACTTTAAAGAAATTTTTTCAACTACTTCGTAACCAGCGCAGAAGCCATTAAAAGTGAAACAAAATGGGGAGAAGGAAAGTCTCTTCCCAGAAATCCATAGCAAAGAATAAATTAAAAAAGAAAAGACGAAGATCTCGTGTACAACGATTGGTAAAACAAAGCAGAGGTAAATAAAAACCAAAAAAAAAACAAGAAAAGAAATGCCAAAAAATTATTAAAAAAAAAACAAGTACGAAAGCTGAATTGGGCAAGGGCCGAATCTCGCATGCCTATCATTATGCATTCCATTCGCATTCTATTGTCCAACTTCTTCTTCTAAAGTAAACCAATCCACTTTTGAACTTAACGGGTAGAGTTGTTAGTAGAGTATATGGGGAAAATTGCTGCCATTTTTGTTAAAAAAGACGGAGTTACTTCAGTTTAAGCTCCACTACACGCTTCTGCTCTGACCAATTTGGCTCATTTTCAGTACCAGTCTGCGTGCAGGAACTTTCAAGGTTTCTACCAAGTCAACAGCTTCATTTTTGCGGTTAGGAGAGTGCCAACAGTACAAACCACGCAATTACACAGACGGAGCGACATGGTCAAATCAACTCAAAATCAAAATATATATATACTTTATAGAGTCTCTGAAGCTTCTTTGTGGGAGTTGCATATATTATGGAAACAAACCAAATGAGTATACTTTCATCTTACAATGGACGGGAGGAAGGGAAAAAAGACTCCATTATTATTCCTGCATTGACATAGACGAAGACGAAGGCAATTTCTTGACGGAAGGAATACCTTGTATATAGTTAATTGAAAACACTATCCCGGGGACCAATCTTCTACGTTCAAGACAAGTAGAAGTAAATTGATCGGCAGTAACCTATGTTGAACTGAAAGAATATCCTAATAGCAATCAATCTTAGCCCATGCAAGGCAAAAAGAATGACTTGATATGAAGATTAAAAGACATTTTAGCATCTATACCAAGGTTGTCGAACGGCGAGACCGATTCCAGAGACTGCTCATATAAACCATAAATAAAAGTGATATATATCACTTTTATGGGCGCGCCTGATTTGTTCTATTTTCAAACAAAAGAAAATGTTGTCGCATATGTACGTTTAAATGGTTGTTCATTATCTGCTGTATTTATCAGCAACGATCAAAAGCCAATTTTTTGTTCCTTTTGAAAACAGAGGTATTTTTATGTAGTACTGTAGGCGTATGTTTTCACCAATTTGGTTGATTTTAAATAACAAACTGCGTGCAATAACTTCCAATGTTTCTATCATGCTTGAAGTTTATAGTTTCATTCTTGCGGCCAGGAGAAGGTTTATAACAGACGTTACGCAGAAACTTAGAAAAGAAAGGCAAGTTTTAATCGATCCAGAATTTAATGCTGATCAAGAATACATATACTTTGTGGGGTCAATGAAGCTTTCCCCTGGACATTGCGAATGTTTATACAAAATGAATATGCCCCTCATTCTTCGGTGATGAGTACAAAAAGACATCAAATATTCCATTTTCTGGTCCAAAGTTTCCCTATATATTTTGTAAGCTTGCAAGATGCAGGCAAGATGCATTGTATATATTTCAAGAATCTTCAAAGCCGCATTAATGTCAGTCGGAAAATACTGCAAAGACTTAACCAAAAATAGTTTCAAAACGGGCGTAAGATTTAAATTCCGGTCTCTTGTTATAGTCCACAGTGCTTAACATTATCATCTTTCAACTGTCGCTTTTACTATAAGAAAGGTAAATAAAGAAATAAGCTATAGCGATTTTTACTTTCGAGATCTAGTATTGGACTCTTAACGATGTACAGAGAGAATGCCAGATGATTGGATGGTATGAACAATGCAAGCGGTGTTGTAACAAAACTTCTTGTAAATTTGTCTACAAATTTGTTTAATTGCTTCGAATATCTAGTCTAATGCAGTATTCATTTAATCATTTATTTTCAATTCATTAGTAACATTGGAAATTTAACTAGTGCAAAGATAATAAATTACACGACGATTTTGCTTAGGTGAATTAAAATGTGGAAAATAAGGTTATCTCAAGCACTTTTATATACATAAAAGTTTGGGGCGCTTAAGATTTTAATGAGCTCTTCTTCGCGTGCAGGCTTACATACATAATATTTTAACATAGACTTGTCTTTCGTGACTTTATATTTTTACCCGACTCCTTTTGTTATTAAGTTCGTACCAGTGAATCGTGATTTTTAGGAGAGTATATGTTTTATTTGCAACTCTTAGGAGATTTTTTAATAAATTATTTACAGCAACTTATATTTACAACGCTTTAATCTTCGTTCTGGTCTTGTTCATTGGGATGTTGCAATTCCACTCTCTAGACTTACAATGGTTACACTGGTGTCAGAGGTGGAATTGTGATTGATAAGGCGAAACAATGTCGAAATTGGGAGCTAACACTAGGACAGTTCAAACAGGAGCTGAGAGAAAGGAACGCAACGGCAATTGACGGCAAGCGTAATAAAATAGAAAAGCTGCAGTGTCTTCCTTGGGAGCAATTAGAGAAGAAGGGAGAGAAGATCCTTCCTTATTTGACTTCTAGGGCAAATTTTGTGAAATTTACTAAGTCAGATTCAAGAAGGGAAAAACATTTAATACCGTGTGAGGGCTAAAAAAGATTGACATCATATTTGGAAGACTATTTATAAATAAGAAAAAAAGCCGAACTAGATGGCTCTCCTTTACTAAATATGCATAGGGTCCAAGAGATTAGTGACAGTGGATTTACCCTTCACTATTCTGGTACGGTGAGGTAACTGATTGGATAAGAATAGTTAGCCTATTTGTAACAAAGTTTTTAAAGAGTTTACGTATAATCAATGGATTGTTTGACTTATTCTACGCTAGAATACAGCTGCACTTCTAGATATCCAGGGAAACAGCACTGGCTATAGGTTAGAGATTTCCGCAATTGGTTTAACTAGAACGTAAGCGCCCTTAACGTGAATACTTGCAGGAACGGCATCCGGACTAGAAATGCAGGGAAAGTCTTACACATTTCTGTTCAAATTTGTTTCCTTATACTAATTATACAATTTTATTGTACATATCCATTTATTTAAGAAGACGTTTTTAAACTTCTTCCATTGGCCGCCATTAAAATTAACGGAAGCTAGGTGCAACAAAAATTGCATATGTTTCATACGAATTGTGGTGCTCAAAAGTTAATGAACTTGGAAAGTAAACAGCGAAAGGGACTAACGAAATTTGAGAAGAGAATATAGAATAAAAAAAAGAAAAAACTGGAAAGTAAAAAGTAGAGAGGTAAAGGGACCGAAATCGAAATGGAGAGAAAAAACGGAAACAGACATAAAAAATTGAAATTAAGCCGAACCTAAAATTTAGCAATGTTTAAAACTATAAATGCAAACTTATTTAGCAATAAATTTAAAAAATATAAATTTACATTCGAGTGACACATATTGTAAACAAGAAGAACGTTGAAGAACGTCTAAAGTTTGCTTCGAAATAGATTTGGCTGATTAATCGTCAAGGCAAAAATGGTAAGAAGAATATTTCACCTGCAAGTCAAAATATCAACAAAGGCTTTGAGATTTAGAGTTTGACACTCAGGTATCTTTGCGAGAGATGAAATAAATGTCTGCCATTTAATATTAAAAAGGGGAGACAAATTATAACTAACGAAAGAATTAAATCATTGCGCACTAACTCCATTGCAGGGCGCGTTTCCATATAAGAATTTGATTTGGAAATGCTTTCAGTTGATTTTCTCTAATAATTCCTAAAGAAAACTTTCCTCAGTGTCCAAAACAAATTTCTCTTAAAACGATATTTATTACATTTACAGAAAACTGGAAAAGGAATAAAAAAAAATGTTGAGTTCATTAACCACATTTTCCTGTTTCTCCTATAAACTATTATTACTCTCGACCTAATTGCATTGCTTTACAAAAAAGTAGGAAAAAATATACATTTACAAGTAAGATTTCTATTCAACTCCTGAACTGTTAATAGCTTAAGGTCATTGCAATATTTCTTGACGTTCTTAAAAATCAACCTTTTGACATGCTCAGCTTAACAGTCGCGGGGTAGAAGAAAAATGTACAAATTCAACCATTATTATCGGATATTTTTTTTAATATTTGTTTTACTTTCTCTTGTTCCATCTTTTTTATATGATTTTCCTAATCTTCCTTTAATAACAACATAGCTTTCACGTAAAAGATAAACCAACAGTATTTCATTGGTTAGATATTGTTCTTTATTTTTCTTAATTTGCATGATAGTGATAAAGTTCGTCGGTATCCTATTCTCACTTCCATACAATCTATTATGTTAGGTCAATATCAATAGTCTTGTAAACAATCATATTACTTTGTTTCCAATTTGCGTTTCAGCGGCTTAATCGCAGGACAATCAATGTTCTTATGAATTTTCTCATAATTCCTCAGCTTTTTATTTTTTTATTTTATTGTTAAATATAAGCAATCAGCCGGGGAACTTCCGTAGACGCGTAGCACAATGATAGTAAAAAAAAATGGAGACTGGCCTTTTGCCTGGTGTGAGGTGCGTGCCCGAAACACGACACTTCCGTTGATACCAACATCATCATCTAACAAAATTCCATCTTTGGAGAATCATCCGGCCTTATCTTTCACTTTCGATTTTATATCACTTGATTCCTCTCCTTTTGTCTGTAAAATTTTTGCTGAAAAAATTAATAACTTCAACATTCTAAGAACTGATGTCCATAGCTTATTCAAAATTCCTCTTGGTTTTCAATATTTTCGACAAATAATTAAGTTTTTACCAGTGACAAAATCCACAGTTAGTCCGGCGGAGATAT
>NW_024003852.1:0-1899 GCF_014805625.2 Glossina fuscipes
CAAACAAATATACAAAGCCACCGCGTAAAGCATATTGGGAATGAAACATAAATGCTTGTAGAAATTGATTGTTGCTTTGAGAACTCGTTGCCTTTGTCGGATATTGAGTTAAGAGGAAAACAAATTTTAAGTCTAAAAAAGTTTTAAAAACTGTAATCCTAAATTTTGTATTGTAGAAACTATTTCGGCCAACTTTGTTTTCTTAATCGTAAATGCCCTTGCCGGGAACTCTGTTATAGCTTTCGAAATCGATCCTATTGCTCACTCTTTCATGTTTATCCAATAAACGATTAATAAGGTTGTAAAGTCTGAAAATCCCTAGTCTGAATAACTGTTCAATTTTTAATAAAAATCGGGGCCCACTTACGCTTCTGTCCTCCCCTAGATCGCGAAAATTAGAAAAACAAAAGGTAAACATCCTGATAATAACCGTCACACTCTTTATTTATAAGCTTTAGTATACCTCCATAAATATATTGACATGAATTTCCTATTGACAATTAGTAGATTCTCTAGATCTTATTCTGTTTCCGAATAGACTACAGTCAAGCGTCACAATAGTTCTTACCTAGTGTTCCTGCCCTTACCCATTCTTTTTCAGTATAACTCTTCACGGATTCAAATATATAGAGATTTACACGAATTTCCCAACTTACAACCTCTCCGTAGGGCATCTACCATAAAAAGAGAAAAAGCAAATGCTGTCATGACGACTTTATCTACACTAGTATACGGTAACTAAAAATAAAATCTGTATATACGATATATATGTAATGATACATTAATGCAATATAAGATACTATAATACATATACCTATATATACACTTAAGATAACGCGATGTGATAGGATCTAATAAATATTTGTAAAAACATATATATAGGACACAATGTATACATACGTAGTTATGCGCTTAAATTAATGCAATATGGAAAGATATCGATAGATATATACTTGAGCTAATACAATAGATGATATAATTATAAACCAGCAAAATAAGAACGAGAACCAAAATGCGCAATCAGAACGATCTTGAGATTTTAGTCTTCACAAAGTGCGCTGATTTCAAACTCTTATAAGATCAAAATAGAAAGCATTTGAATGAAATGTTTATTGCCACTAGAGTCTTCAGAAATATATCTTCTAGCTTTAAAAACGTACTTGTGTGCATTGACTACTTCTTTAGTTAATAGCCTGTCTTTGCCTAAATTTAGGCGCAATATTGGGGACGCAGAACCCATTACGAAGAGAATAATTACCTAACCTAATAAAGAGAAATGGTTAATGATTACATAACCGGTTTCGACGAGCTTAATTGTAAACCCGTACCTTGGACGATGGTAATGGTCGCGCATAGTAATGGTCGGAATTGTTGAGCTAAGTATATAGCGCAGGAATTTTAGGTTAGAAGAAAAACACGTTTCTCAAAATTAGATTATCAAGCAAACGCAGAATTCTGAGAAGTCTTTCAATATATGTCATATCATTTTGGAGAGTGCTTATGTTTACATAACTTATTACATTTAGCGGGTCACACGTAAGGACCATTCCTTTTCCTCCTGGCGAAACCCATTTACAGTCTCCGTTTTTAATGCACTCGTAGCAAGAAAGATGATCACCTAACGCCCGCAAGAACATGCGGGTAAACATAAAGATATCCGAAAGAGTGGGCAAAAGAACAACCGGATAGCTGGAAAGTCAGTCATGCGGACATACAAGCCACCCAGAAGAAAATCGAAAGAAGACAACGTGATCATAATATTGTTCACCTAGACCCTCACACCGAATATAAATCACTACTTATCAGTTATCTACATATTTCCAAAAATTAATTACTTTTATTGATTTAAGTGATCTCTTACGTAATCAGGAATAAGATAAAAAGATATTTGTGGCCGCA
>NW_024003852.1:1909-7054 GCF_014805625.2 Glossina fuscipes
TTTTCCGATATATTGATTTTATAAAAATTTAACATTCATCAATAAAAGCAAAAAATAATTAAGTGTATACTCAACGAAAATATCATATTTTTACTAATGAAATAATGTCGAAAATACAAACTGAGAACACTACACGTAGGTGAGTTTTACAAACGTCTTGATGGGAAGTCTAATCTAAATTGAATTGAACCCAAAAAACAATTTAAAACAGTTGGAATGGAAAAATATATACAATAAAAGAAAAACGGTACTGATTTATTGGGTGTGAGATATTATCCATAGATGTATCATGACTTGATCTAGTGGCAAACGCTGTTCGGAGTTCACAACCAAAAATTTCTATATGAAATTGGCCGATGCTTTAGATACATCGTCAGCCACTTTGTAGTTGGCATTCATTATTCTATTATAAGGGTTGTAACGGGTTTTCTTGGGCGGGGTATAACTCAGCTACTCCAAGGTTCGTTGCAAGAAAAATTATTTGAAGTGAAATTTACTGGACCTTCGGTACTGATGTTCAACGTCTTTATTTTGTATTCACAGGAGTGCAGCGTTGTGTAGAGGTTGGCGAGGAACCAGCGAGGTGACCAGACTTTGTCGCGCTATTACCGTTTTGCTTTTCACTCACGAAGTTAAGACTTTCTCTTCCTTTTCGTTTTGCTTTTAATATCGCGGGACACTAAAAAAAAAGAACCGGATACGTTGCCAGTATCATAGCTGCCTTGGCTCTCTGGGCCGACGGTTTGGGTTTGGTTGGTCATTCATGTGTACATGAAAAAAGGTTCCTCAGTCCTTCAGGGATGACGACTAACAACTAGCCAGTACATCCCCCATCCGTAAAGTCAGTTGTCCTACAAAGTCCTTCAGGTATGACGACTAACAACTAGCCAGCACATCCCCTATCCGTAAAGTCAAAAAAAAGACTTGTCATATTGTCCGTACCCACTTACCTTCAGGCAGCTATGACACTAAATTGAACGATTCTGTGCGATGTGCTGCTCTTTTATAGCTAAAGGCTCGCTCGCTTGTCCTATTGCCAACATGTTCTATGTGTATACTTAGCTTAGGTTGGCTGCAGTCGCAACCTTAGTTACGACTTGCATGATCCTGCTTATACATAACTTAATACCAACTTACGTCTAGCTTATCACTATGTTTGTTCAAATGTCTGGTCAACAGGCACCCAGGTACCAAATCGCGTGATTCAACCACCGTTAGGTACGTGAGTGCTTGTGCCTTTCTATGCCTTTGTGTTGCCTACGCTTTACTTTGTGTGTTTCTACATGCTTGGCATGTGTGATCGTGCCTTTGTACCATTTATGTATGCAGTTTATGCATTGTCGTTAGGAACAAAGGTAAAAAGAGGAACCCAACCCGGAAATCTACATACACACGAACGGAACAGTACAACTTTGTACTTTGCTTGAAAATTTTATCTGACCTAACTGCTTATGCAATAATGTATAATGCTCTACGCGTTTTGTGTTTTGCTTGCATGTGCTTATATATTTTATGCATGGATGTTTATATATATGTGTAAGTTCCTTCTCTTTTTTTTTGTGTATGGCCTAGCGTTTTTAAATGCATTGGGTTTTTATACAAGGGTATTCCTACATGTGTGTACGTTTTTGTGTGGCCTGATCTTTTTATATACATCGTTAAGGGTACTCGCTTATATATTTTGTACATGAGTGTTTGTACATATGTATGACTTTCATATGGTCTAGCCTCTTTATATACATTGTTGTGGGGTTTTGTCGTTTATATCTTATATAGAAGAGTGTGTGTTCCTATAATTTTACTAACATAGGCATATTCACTATGTGTTTAGGATTTTTCTCTTTACAATACATTTGGTGCTGGAGGAGGTTGTTCATGTTTTTATTACCCCAGATAGTCGTTCACGAACAGATCGGACTGACGGGTTGTTCGCTGTGGCTAACTGTCTTAAGCGGACGGACTTGTATTTCGTAAGGAAGCAAAACGCCTCCTTACAGGGTCATCGTACATAGAGGTCAAAAATGGAACATTACCTACTAGAATTTCATAGCGCAATACACCCATGAATCAAGGATCAACATTTTTTGCACACGGCATGCTTTGAGCTTCTCTGGCGACAAATAATCTAAAGTGCCACATAAAGTGATGCGCGGTCAGACCAACAAAAATCAATTATTTTCCGATCAAATAATTAATTTTTCGGATTTACCGCCCTTTGCCAAAAACATCGCGTTCAGCCAAATATTGGAAGCCAAGGACCTAATAAATATGGCTGATTGAAGTTCTTCGAATCGTTTCAATAATTACTCTTGGAGTGCTTTTGATAAAGTAAGATTCGGCGCATATTCCAAAATCAAATAAATCCGAGCCTGCCCGTAACAGTAACCATATAAACGGAAAATATTGGGACGACTTATGGGACTGTATCTCTAGTTCACGACGTACTTGATGTTCTATTACAAACTCGTGCATTTGTTACTTGAAGAGACCTCTAAGCGCCAGCACAAATTTCTGCTCTTTTTCGCGGGCTACGTAAACGTCACCAAATGTATCACGTCCTACTGGACGCTCCATATCAAAGTTACAAGGAGTCTACCCTTTTTCTATTTTTCGCCAATAATATTAAACATTATTAATTACACACCGAAATTTAGGCGTATCATACAAATCTTGATAGCAGTTTTCTTGGCGCCGATAGCAAAAGTCTTTCCCATTACGTCATTTGTTGTTTCTTTAAACTGCGATTTTGCGTTAGCTTTTTCTTTATGTCCTCCTTTTATCCTGGACTGAACTGCTTACGGTAGTTGGCGTTAAATATTATTAACATATTAGATTTTGCAATCATTGGTAGAACTGCAACTTTTTTGCAAAGTTTGCGTAACTCCTTGCGCCCCCCACCATAGTATATTTTCAGTGATATGCTTAGATCAATACTTTTTTCTATTGCTTTTTAAATTACCCCGTTTTGAAAACACATAAATATTGAATCCATGACGTTAAATGAGCAGAAGCCGTTTATGCCTTCCTTTTGAAAAATGTTAATAAAGTATTCGTATGTTTGCCTTAAAAATAATGGTGCTTTATTCACATTTTCGGAATGGGATTTCAACTTTGCCGACCTTTAATCAGAATTTTCTACGAATTGGCAAACCATATTGTGTTAAATGTATACACACAAATAAAAAATTAGAAAAAGTGTACCAAGAGAAATAATAGAAAAAAATAGTTTTCTTGGTAAAATTAACCAATTATATTATTGGTGATGTAGAGTATATAGTCGGCAGCCTTGCCAGATTATAATGTCTTTATTTGCTTACTTATCAATCATGCAAGAATTAAATTTTGTAACATTCTTTTTTTATTTACTCTCTTTGTTTACTTATGGGTTTATAATATTCCAATGCAATAAAAGGGAAGGGAAATTATAAGGGAAATACTTTAAAACAAATTAAAATAGAAAAAAGAAAAAAATTAAAAAACCTTATTATATAAAATATATAAATAAATAAATCTGAGATCCCTAAGAATGTCAATAAAAGAATGAAACATTGCGAAAATTCAATTTAGAACTTTTTAGAAAGAGAAAGAAAGGCGTTTTTCTGGTGCATACGACAAAAATTTGAAAAATCATTGTAGCGACTTGTGTTAGTTGAAGTGTTGGAGTAAGGGTCTTAAAAAATGGGTAGGGCTCTAACCAAGCTCAATTGTCATAAATAATAAGAACTGGTTCTGGACAACATAAACGGAGTGAATTGAGAATTGATAACCAGGGAACCAAATATTGAAACGTATTGAAGAATGGATCTGATCACACTCAGAATTAATACTTCGTTACATAAGGATTGTCGACTTTCCTCGATTATCTCTTAATAAAGCCAAACAGACTTTTTGCTTTGTTACATATGATATCTTTAGCTAAATCCAAGCGAAGCTTCCTATGAAACGAGACGATAGATTAGGAAACGAAGAGACTTTTTCTAATTTAACATTTAGTAAAATGTGGGAAGAGGAAACTTTGAACAGAATTTAAATTTCTTGCATTTGCCAACTTTAAGAACACGAAGTTTCCATCATAATTTCCATCTCATTTAAATCAGCTTGCAGTAGAATTCAAAGATAAACAACTTACAGAAAAATGTTGGCGTAGTTGGAGATATTTATTTATTTATTTATTTATGTTCTTATCGACAGTCGAATTGACTCTTAGAAGCAAATCTTATAACAATTAATGTTAAAAACTGGTATAAAATATGTAAGGGAAAATAAGCAACGTACATATAACAATTATTAACTAATAAATTCAAATATAAACGCAGATGTACCCCCACGACCAGAACCAAATTGAAATTGAGCTTGGCAAACGATACAGTAAATAATAGCACTTAATTATCAAATCATAAGGAGATATAAGGGTAAGAAGTTAGTTCAAATACGACATAAGCAAATCACGAGTATTAAGCAAAGTTCTTTCGATCAACTTTAAAGGATCCGATATTGCGATTAAGTGATAGACAACGTTCAGGTTTCCGCAAGCAACTCTAAATGGGTTAAAAAGCTCATAATTATGTTTACCTTAATGAATATAAAGTACATAGAGAAACGATTATGGACGTCGAAGCCGAAGTAATGCGGACGAATAAATAACACCATTAATGAAGTTAATTAAGAAGGAGACACTACGAATGTATCTACATTTCTCAAGTCACGGTAAGGACAACGGAAGCAATCTATTTTCATAAGGAGGCAAAGAGACAAGCGTGACCCAACCCACATCCCTAAGGGCAAACAGCAAGAATTGCTTTTGAACTGATTCAATTGTATCTACATAACACCAATAGCAAGGAGGAATATTCAAGTGTTAGTCCAAATAAGCAGATGTATAGCCTTTTTGTAATGCCAGAATTCTTCAGCTCTTCGGACTATCTCTCAATCCAAGCGTGGACCTGGATTTACCTAAAGAGAACTCAATGTGTAAAGTAAAACGTAATCTCCTAAATCGATTGACGAATCTACGTTTTTCACGTTGTTTTCACTAGGTTTTCTTTTTTTGGATAAATCGATGAAATGCTTAGTATTGAATGATTTCCTCTTTGAGCAAGAAGGACTCTTGTATTTTTTTAGATTTAATTTCACAAAATTTAACGA
>NW_024003852.1:7064-9294 GCF_014805625.2 Glossina fuscipes
AAATTTACGTTGCGAGGCCGAGAGGGCAAACTTTGTTACTCACATTTCACATATGTCATGAATTCATAAATTGCTTATTCTTCAATTCATTTCGTAAGTAGAATTTTATCTTCTTATTATCCGGGATTTATAAGCTTCGGCGTTCTATTGTTTCATGTAACGTAATTTCACTCTACATGAAAAGAAACGAAATAAAGATAATAGTTTAAAAAACTAAGCTCTAATTAACGTTTTGCCTAATTATATTCTCGCATCCACGAAACTTCAATCAAAATGTTACCCTCTGTATATATAGAAAATTCAAAACAGGACGACCCCAACTAGGACGAGATAATGCAAATTCACTTAACTTCGACTTGAAGATTAGTTACGACGCAATCTTCTGAACAATCTGCGATATATATTGCTGGCGCATGTGCTTTCCACACAGTAAAGCAGGGAAAGTTTTGGTGTGTTGCTCGTTTATAAACTTGCATGGTTACATAGCCTAGGAATGTATTAACCTTACTATTGGATTATGTATCTAATTATTTGCACTTCTATTGCCATTTTTGAAAAGTTGATGGTCTAAAGCTAGGACTAACTACATATGTTCGTCTGTTGCCTTACGGTCTTTTACAACCAAAAGGGGCAAGTTTAAAGGAAGAGAGTTGAAACATAGCATAAAAAACTTTTCTGTAACAAGCAAACGTTTTTTGAAAGAAATTTATTCTATGGATGGAACAATTGTTAACATTGTAATATGATTCTCGCATTACCACGCGAAGAAGAAAATCTAAAAGACAGTCTAAAGAAATTTGTGAAAAGACATATAATTGTAAACTTGTTCATACAGTCCTCCTACATAAAGTCCTCCTACATAAATAAATTCCTGTATAACCACTGTCGGTTGTTGACAACAGCCAACGTTATTACTGCAGTTTATGTATTGTAACAAAAGTTATGACTTAAGGGAAGTGATATCTATTAGCAATCACATAATGATTTATATGAGAATTGAAACGGAAACTATGCAACTGTTATAAACCGAATATAATGTTGTCCTAGTAGCGACAACAGAACATAGCGAGCATGGTCAACTGTTTAAATTGCAATACAAGTTTGTTACAAACAAAAACCCAAAAGAGGAACGGACATAAAAATTACTCACAGGAACAATAAAATAAAGTGAAACTAAAAAAATCGGAAATGACGGAGCGAAATAAGACTTTATGACCAAAAAATGGTCAACAATAAAATTTACAGCCGGCGTACAAATCAAAATTAAAAAAAAAAATAATAATAATAAAAAGTTAAATAAAAATTCAGACTTTTCTTTCTGTTTTCCGAAAAGAGAAATTTGTTATGTCGAAACTTAAGGCAAACATGATTTATAATTTTTGCGCTGACTTTTATATCCATTACCGAAGGATGACGAGTACATTCAAGTTGTCAAAACGTTTGCAACGACCAGAAGAAGCTTCGGAGACCTCGCATAATATGCATATCCTTGGTCAACATCAAATTCTGAAACGGTGTAGGCATGCCCGTCTATCCGTCCTGACCGCAAAAATGAAGCCATCGAGTTAAAATTTAGCAGAAAATACGCTAATACCTTCGAAGGCCACTCTTGCAGTAGTACGTAAACTGAGATCACCTTTTTTTCAAAAAGAAAAAAATTTCGTTTGTGTCCGTTGCTTATTATAAATGTTAGGATATAACACAAAAAGAAAGTAATCATCTAGATCTTAGATATCTTAGCATTCACCGGCGCATACATGCCGTGTATATTTACAAGCACAAATGTGTTTTATAAGATATTTGTACAATTTCTGCTTGCTCCAGAGAAGATTCGCTAAACTGTTGTTGCTAAAGACTCTTTTTTAACGTCGAACCCTGTAGATATCTGCAATTAGACGTACCTATGCATCATAATTATGTCCGGTATTAAGTTTACTTCGCCACAAGTTAATTGCATGAATCGCCACGCTTGTGCATAAGTGTGGCTTAACATCTATTATCTCGGTGAGTTATTCATCACATTATTGGTCAAACTATCATATCTTTTTTCGGTCTGTCACAATCGGTCGGGCTAGATTCGGTTAGTTATGTATCAGCGACGCACTTCAGAGCAAGATTGTGAACGCGGTGCGTTCACGCTAAAACATTTTTTAACTTTTCATATCTTTTTTCTTTCTTTTCTTTTGTTTATCATTTTTAGTTGGTAATAATCTGATAGTTTTAAATACGG
>NW_024003852.1:9304-9930 GCF_014805625.2 Glossina fuscipes
CTCTTAAGTAATTCTCTCATGTAAACACAACTTATACAGAAATTCAACAACAAATACTTTCTTGAATAATTCTCTGATTATCATCTTTAACAATATGTGTCCGAACTACCCATCATCTAGTATTTTTACTACATTTAACAAACATTGCCGACTAAATTTTCAAAGTTTTCATTAAGAATACGAGAAGCCATAAATTAGCAATATTGTTCATTTCAGGAATCCTTTACAGGCTGACTGTGCGTGTGATCAGTCATGCGTGTGAACATTGTTATTATGCAATATGTGTGATGCCAAGTTAAGCACACTGCGCTTCTGACAAAATTCACTGTAACATGTGGGCTAGCTAAGAATATCTGCATTTAGTGTAATTGAGACAGACGGAAGTAGGGCGCTAGCATAGTGCTCTGCTAGGCGTTTGCGAACATTTCAACAAGTAGTCTCTTTCGGTCAATTTTTCATTTTTTTTAATCTCTGCTACGAGTGCAACACAACAATTCACATAGTGCAACTTACTTGGATGATTTATGGGAAGTCATGCGATTTTTTCTTTAGCTAGAAAAAAGTGTTTAAAGAAATAATAATTTTGGCTATTTGACGTAGGAAATTAGCCTTTTGTTTTCATTTCG
>NW_024003852.1:9940-10936 GCF_014805625.2 Glossina fuscipes
TGTATTGAATTCTCGCAAATTCGTCGAATTTTCGATTATATTTTGTGCCTACTACATGTGTGTGTATTTCATAAAGATGTAATGTATTCAAAAGACAATAAAATAACTAGTAACCCCATAGCTTGTTTATCCAGATTATAATAAATTTTCTGGACGACCTTTCATTAAAATTTTCAAACAAATTAACGAAATAATTGAGATTAATGGAAATTTGTTGATATCTTAAACAAATTTTATTTCCCAGTTTTGTATGCTTTCACTATCTGTCAACTAAGTTACAAACAAATAAAAGTTATACAATCGCGAATATAACAATAGCTATAGGTGAAAATATGTTTATTGTATGCTTTCTTTTTTACGACATTTGAATAAAAATACTTACAATGCCTTAGGGAGGAAATGAAATAATCAGAAAGATAAATGATTGATTTTAATAATTTAACTAGAACCGAAAACGTTGTAGTGGGCCGCAGCTCACTTATAAATACTTTACTCCATCCTACGGATATTTATATAACGACTTTTCAATATAAAGCGTTATAAGGGAATGGATTGAAAGAGCGGTTCGATTCGAACCATTTTCAAGAACGATCGTCCTTGGGGCAAAGCAAGTCGGTGTAGCTAACTTCATTGAAATTTCCCAAATATACTTTTTTTGCATTCTAGCAGAAGTTGTCAACACTAGCCGTACAGCACTCGACAATTTGACGAGTTTTTGATTTGAAGCTTAAAAGTTCTGCACAAAAAAGTCAATATCTTTAGATTGTTTTTTAATGATATAATAAAACAGATAAACGGTTTTCTTTGAAATACGTCCATCTTGTTATTTCTAGATGTTATATATCTGTGTGTTCGAAAACCTGCCAGTTTTAAGTCAACTTTTAAATGAATCGTTAAATGAGCATAGAAAGCTGATATTTGGGAAAATGGGAAATAAATTGGAAATGGGTTGGAACTGAAAGTTTGTCGTTAATTAACGAAGTATTAATAAACCGA
>NW_024003852.1:10946-12065 GCF_014805625.2 Glossina fuscipes
ACAATAGAGAGAAGAGCGAGGAGAGAGTGCACAAGCTTCTGCTTTCTATATTTTAGGGCTTCTAGAAATGCTGTCGACATTATTGCCATTTCTGCCTGTGTGCAATGCGAATGCTGATGAAATATTCGGAAAAAAACAACAAATCCTTGCATTGTTAAGCAATAAATTAGCGAAAAACGAATAAAATAAATCTAATTTTGATGTTGCGCTGAAGTTTCGTTGAGAGACCCAGTAATAGACGCATCTTAAGAATTGAAACAGTGCCTAGTGACAGTCTTGGATACCGGATTCTCATAAGCATCTTGATGTATAAATAAAGTACGATATTATATATATGTATATATATATATTGTGCTATGCTTCGAAAATAGGTGTAGGAGCAGTACTTTTCTGATTAAATAATAACAACAACGAGAGATTAATAGCTTATATATCCGCTAAGATTAATAGAGCGCAAAACAGTTAAAGTATCATTGAGTTAGGATTTTATAATACAAAGCCTAGGATGCGGCTATTTAGATTCCATGTAGAAGGCTTACCATTCGCTCCTTTCGCTACCATGCCTAAAGCATCTAAAATAACCGATTCAAGAAAACCACGATTTTTTGTATATCTGGCGGTTATGTATATAAACGAACAAGATTTCGAACTAGAGATGCGGTGTATGATGACAATGTTCGGAAATACGGGTTTGATTTAGTAAATATGGCCCATACATAAATAAGACGGGATGGAATTTACCACAGCAGTCAAAACACCACACCCAATTTTATGTAATCTGTCGAGCTTACACGTTTGATATACAGAACCGAATATTTCTGCATCCACATCACTTGGCTTCAACCAACGTTCAGTAAAACGAAAGTACCTGTGTTTGATATTAAGACCGTTATCATTCCGGTACCTAATAGACAAGGCTTCATCAAGCTAATTGGAGGTGCATTAACCCCGTTTGCAGTGAGTGTTTGAGCAGACCGACTAGGTATCAGACTTTGAATAAACACAAAATTGTAATTGGACATAAGCGAATGCAGGGGTGCCAGCACTAAGACTTTAAACGGCTCGACCTCCTAATTGCTCGTAGAATTTATCCTAAATATATTAGCGTTCGTCAAATCA
>NW_024003853.1:0-3004 GCF_014805625.2 Glossina fuscipes
GCAACATTCAAGGAAAGTCGGGTCACCACGACGGTTTTTTCTACGTCTCTTAAATTTGGTTGAATATTATAATCTCCCCGTAAATAAATAAATAGAAACTAAGAACAAGCCCGAAGGTCCAAGAAAATTTTATTCTATAAATATTCTTGAAAAGAGTCCTGGATTGCCTGAGTATACCCTGCCCAAGAAAACTCGTTCCAACTATCTATAAAAAGTGCGGTACAATAATTGTGCCGACATTTGCCGTAAGATTTAAGTCATGCATATTTTAAAGATCAGCTAAACCTCAACGTTTAATTAAATGTTGCATCGCCCTTTTCATAATCGCCTGCAATTTCTTTTTTAATATGAATAAATAACGTTATTATGCATTTATATGTTATTACGTATAACATTCAAATCCCTTTGAGGATTAGTCTTCATAGACAGATATCTGTACTGATCGTATTTTTAAAGCTTTCAATACTCTAATTATTTTTTTTTCTGGTAAATCTATAAACTACTGAAAATTTATCTCATTAATATTCCAGCATCATAGGTGCATGAATGCTTTTCCTATTATTGTTAATTGCGTTTCCACGTATTGTAATCATGTTTATAGTTTTGGTTATATCGTTTAGTAATAAAATGTAATTTGTTTGCCATGATGTCTAACCATTAGTTGTCATATCGTACATGATTGCATGAAAACCTCACATCTGTGTTAGATTATAGCATTAAACAAATAAAAGATTTTAATAAGTAATTACATTTATAATAATTGTATGACAGAGCGATAAATCGCCACATCAACCGTGGTAAATACTAATATATTTGCTATGATTGTGAACTGAGGGATTTCTGCGAAATATATGTTTATTAATGCAGTACATTTCTGGGTATCTGACATTTTCGACCAAAATGATAACAAAGCTTACAAAACTTGTTGGGGAACTATATGTTAGCCATTATAATAAGAAACTGTACACGCAAAGCAATGTACGCGAACGACATTCCTAAAAGAAACTGCAACTATATCAAAGCTTCTCAATTTATTTACATAAACTTATATCCAAATTTGGATTGTCATAGTTTGAAGAAAGTTAAGAACAGCAGTTTCTTTTAATTAATTCGATTATCCTTGATTGTTTCCAATTGAATATTTCGCTCAAAATTAATAAACTAAATGAATAAATATTTGTGTAGATATTTGTGTATATCCTAAACAGTTGCCTACCAAATCCATAAGAAAAAAACAGTTGACTGCAGAACGCTTAAGATAGAAAATAAAGTGCAAATTAAATTAAAATGTACTGCGAAAGCATTTGTATGAAGCATGTACATTGACTCCTCCTTTACGCGGTTTTGTACACAATTTGTAAATAACACGGTTTACCAACGGGACAAAATACACTTGGTTTTCACAGGACTTTTTTAAATCGTAAAAAAAAAATGCTTTTAATTTTAATATCATTCGATTTCAGTCCACACATGTATTAATGATATGCTCTACTGTTACTCGGCGTTAACAATGAAAGAAATTCTTCATTTGAATCAAGTCCGGCAATGGACATATCTGGGATACCTGTGGATGATTTTGATCCACACGCACACAAACATTTTTGCGATAACATGTATTCTATTTGCCTATAGAATGTTTTGAATAAAATTATACGCGATTCATATTTAGAAAAATGGCGACAATAACATGCATATAACTTCTTAAGCAAATGCATGGACAAACGCGCTACTTTGCAAACAAATGCCCATAATGTGTAACTTAAACATACACGTTGAATAAAGGCAAACGCATTATGTGTATAAAATGGAACATATCATTAGCAACATTCATTAGCAACATTATTGTATCATTTGCCTTTAGGGTCTTGTTAATATGGAGGGGGCCGTTTTTTGGCGAGTTTCCAGGTGATGTATCCGGTCCAGGGTAATGAAATTAGGTTTTTCTGATAGCTTCCTTTAAATAACATCAAAAATTTTTTCATTTCTTATAATATATTTGTACAATTTCTTATTTTATTTGTGCTTGTATTTCCATTTTTGTTTAGTTTTTTTAATCATTTTGTAGCGTTCAATTACCAATTACCTTAGCATAGGCAAGAACCATGTGTGAAGATAGCCCACATATTTGAACCATGTGTGAAGATAGCCCACACATTTGCTAGGTACAGTGGGCTAACTTCACATCAGTAAATAAATGTTCTATATGGCCCCTTAACTTACCATGGTTGGCTATAAGAAATGGAACACAAAGATTGCAACGCTTACCTTTGAGAAATGCCGATTAGGTTTAAAACCAACTTTTTTACGCTTCACACAAATTTCTCAGTGCAAACATTGCCTTTAGCATTAAACTACTTTTTGTTTTCGTGCAGAAGACAATGCAATAAATTGAATTTGTTTGCAATGAAAGTGTAAGACTTATGTTAATTATCCGTGGTTTGAAATCAATGATAAAAAAAAGGAATTTTGACTTCAACGAAAAATTAAGAAAATAATATTGTCTTTTGGAAAATTACTCGATTAAGATAGAACTGGTCCCGTGAAAATTATGTCTAAAAGCGTTCCTATTGTTACGAAATTCTTTTCTGGATATGGTTGCTATCACTAGATAGTGATTTTTCTAAGAGAAATACACTTCCACGTTTTCACTTCAAGATTCTTTTACTTACTTAAGAGTAGGATTATTTACAATTTCTTTTTGGCAATACTCTCGACTTCTCTCAAGTATTCTTTTTCGACTCAAATGTTCTTGTCTGACTGGTTCTACTGCCCGCACACATTCTTTTTATATACATTTTTATAAACTATGAAGTTCATAACTTCATTTTTAATCCGTTAATCTGCATTTCCTCTAATCGTTTTCGTCACCCGGTAGCTGAATGACGCGCAACAAATGTGCACTTAGTTTTTTCCCCTCTGGAGAATCTATTTTGTGGGAAAATTAATCAGCTTGAATAAGCTGGATTTGAGATTTCCGTAACACTATTATATTTATTTTGTCCTA
>NW_024003854.1:0-908 GCF_014805625.2 Glossina fuscipes
TTCTTCTTTTTGAGTAAATTTTCTTTTCTTTTATTTATTTAACGCTAAATGACAGCTTGCAAGTTTTCTTTTGCAAAGGTTTATATTCATGTTTTCTTTCGTTTTAGTTTTATTTTCAACTAGTTTATACTGAAAGGGTTAAATCTTACTACAGTAAAGAAACATGAAAAGAAGGAGTTGAGATTGAAAAAAGGATTTGGGTCATTTTTACAGCGCAAATTTAGAAAACACAATCCAATGTAAGCTTTCATGGCGTGGAGATTTCAAATTCCATATCAACGAAATTAAACTAAAAGTCAACAAGGAATAGGAAACCTTACTGACCTTTGCCTTTTGCTTCTGGAAATTTTTAATATGCTCAATACACATTAGGGAATTTCACAATAATAAAAGTTTCCTTTTGAAACTTTCAATGTATTGGCTTTTATAAGTTACAAGATGTATTTTTTATATTATATTAGATGTTTATTTATCCGATTTTTTTACTCTTTATGGAAAAAAAAGACGTCAAAAATTTAAGAGAAAAAGATATACACTGGACCATAACCTTCGCATTTGTCACCCAGTTTTATCTCGCACCTTTCACCGCTTGCGCGGATAAAGTCATAAACTTGATAACTTCGTCTCATTTCTTTAATTTGCACGAATTATTGCTTCAAAAAAATTTTTAAAAGCGTAATGCAAGTCTAATTTATTTATAAGACTTTCAATTCTTCTCTACACGCTAGCGAACATTATACACAAATATTAGATTTTAAATAAACATACATATTGTTATAAAATGTTATGTTTGTGTTTTTCCTTGTTGCACTTCTTGACAAGTTCCCCATCACTACATCGTGATCACAGTAGATTTTATTTATAACTTTTGGAAGTAATATTTACAATTTATTCAGAGGAATTTATTA
>NW_024003854.1:918-6136 GCF_014805625.2 Glossina fuscipes
AAGACAAATTTAACGAGCGTGCAAACGTGCACTAAAACTGTTGTTGTCAAACTTTCTATTCGGATCTTTTTATTACTACATGTGCAATTACGGAAATGAAAAGGTCTTAAAGGTCACAGAGAGGCATTATCTTTTTCTACAATTTTTATTGCAACACATCCAAAAAATATTTTAGGTTGCAGATTATCCCTTAAGTTTTCTTTCCTTAATCATCTGTACATATAAAAACGCCGTAGCCATTTAAAAAAAATTCTTTACTTTCTTCTTTTGAACTGTACTTTTTCAATTATCCTTGTATTGTTTTAACTTTTCAAGTTTTATGAGTGCATACGTCTGCATTTACTGCTGGTCAATTAATCACTTTGAAATTCTTTTCCCAAACATCAACTACCTTTCATTTACGCAGGTAGGCTGCGGTCTTTCCTTTGTTATAATTTTCTCTTTGCTATTGCTTGATTTTTTCCCTTCTATAGCAAAAGATAGAATTATAAAAAGAAAAGAGGATTAGCCATGTTCCGCTATCTTCAGTAATTCGGGTATTGACCTCATGTGCGCGATGGCCAAATCAGACCTTCTACCTGAATATGGAAGGACGCTAAAGCATGTCTGTCCTTTTTTCTTGTATTCATATTGATTCATGTTCGAATATCGAATACAGGCAAGTGAACAGTGTGTTGTTTTTGCTATTTTTGCTTACTTTTGTGGAAAACATCCATTGAATAGGAAAATGCATCCAGAGCGGACAATTAACTAGCTGTGTACTTACATATATTCACATACAAATACAGTGAGTGAGACTAGGTGCGTATATTTCTTATAACAGCAAATCGTAGTCCAGCGTAGGTACATATATCGCAAATCCCATAGAGTAAAAGTATGATTGGCCAATAAGCATACTGAGCTTGATTTACGCAACATACACAATAGTTTTGTAATTTTGCCTATAAAATTCTACAAAATTGCCTAGAAATATAATCTCTGTATTGGAAATATAATCTCTGTACTGGAACCGAAGATTAAGCTAGTAATGACTGCGAAAAGATTTGACTCAGATATCACATGGATCCTTTCTTGTTGACATCCACTCATTGTCAAACTGTGCAAAATTTAAATAGATTTACAATGTATGTGTATAAAATGGATGACGTATGTACGAGTTGACCAACTTGGGTATATTTTTTCAGAATAAGAATAGACAGACTAAATTTTATTTAGTGTGTACTGATATATATCAAAAACGAATTCGCAAAATTGGAGTGTAAAACTGTAAAACTGCACTTTCCCGCCGGTCTACTTAACAATTGTAAGTCTTAGATATAATGGCTGAATTTTAGTTTCCCTTTCCAAGATTTATGCTGTTTGGGCTGGTATCATATTTATGCTTACTAGCGGAAAAGTGGCGAATGCTAATTTCATAACAGCCGAAAAAAAAAAAAAGTAAGAAATTTATATTTTTTTTCTAGTGGCACATCTGTTATACACACCACTCTTAAAATGTTTGGCGCCCTTTGCTTTGGCCCATTGTCATAAAAAAGTGAACGGTATAAAATATTTCTGTTTCACCTTTTATTTCACTAAAAGATATCGCTATGAAAAATTAGTCTACCACCATCGTGACGTCCACCATAATTAATTTAGAATTAACATTTAGCTATTCGCGTTCTACTTTCCAAGCCTTTTGATGTGACACATATAGAAAATTAATGGAACAGGCCGCGATGTCTACCATATTCAGTTTAGGATTAACCCATTTTTAGACAGATATATACAACATATCTTTGGATATACTATAATATATTTGATTAATATACAACGTAGTTTTAAACATTCTGTCTTTTTGCTTTATGGTAACCATAAAACCTCAAAAAAGTAAAAAAAAAAATATTTAATTACTTGTAACTTTGTGTGGGCCTGGTGATTTCTCCATTTTTGTACGTAAAGAGTAGAGTGTTTCGTAAATGAAATGTGAAAAATTTCAAACTTCTAATTTTTATAATTTTTGATCTTCATTTTTGCAATCAAAAGACTGTCAACAACATTCTTTTGGATGTGGGGGTGCTCCGAGACACTTTTTTGGGTGTTGCAAACGATATAACACAATGAGTATAGTCATCATTCTTTATGTGCATAATAATAATTGTTATGTGCATAATAATGAATAATACATAAAAATTATAAACTTCAAAAAATTTTAATTAAAAATTAGTAAAAAGGACCGTTTAATAAATTATGTATGTTAACATGTAGGTGATTCCTAAACTTGCTGCGCATCTACAAAAAAAGTTAAAAGAAACAAAACATATTTACTCTTAATTAAAGTGCACCCTCATGCATAACATTTAAACTTTTTTGTACAAGTTCTTTTTTCCTTCCGTACCGTTTTTTATCGCTGCTAAAACGCAATAATAACTTTACTTCTATTTTAATACAACTTTTTATACTACTTTTTTTATAAAAAAGTAATCTGTTGTATGTTAAAATTTTTTAATTGGTGTTTGGATGTACTTTTAACACTTTTTCTCTCGAAAAAACATTTGTTGAGAAAAATAGGTGCAAAATATATTAATCAAAATATGTTTAATCGTTTTCTACAACATTTTACCATATTTCTGGCAACATTGCGGTATCGTGTCGAAAGAACTTAAATTGGTTCGGTACCGATACAACAACCGACCCATTTTCTCACTTCTTCAATTCTGCGTGTCAGCGATGCGATGCTGCATCGTTTTGGACCAGTGATATTCAGAAGGCGCCTTGTCTGGTGAGTCCGCTGGGTGTGACAGAATGTCCTTTTGGAACTGCAACAGTGTATCCTTGACAATTCTTCCAGATATTGGCCAAAATGGCATTTTCAGTCAATTCGTGTGGTAGCCGTTTTAGACACTGTTGGTGGTCGTTTTTGCAACAATTCACCGTTCTGTTTGCTCAAATGCATTGGCATAGATCTGGAATAATACTTTAATTAGGTTTTATCAGCTGGGAATATTGGTAGGAGATGGGTTATTCTTCTCAGAAGTTGGCTTGTTTGGAGTAGAAGGAACTCAGGGGATATGCCTCTACTTGTACCACGTCGTGAAGAGACAACTATCGTAATTGGTTAGATCGAACCTTGGCGATTGTTGGTGTTAGAACATGTACGGTCGATTACGTCCACCAAAGGTGGCATCTCCACTGGCAAAAGAACTGTGTTCATAGAGAACAGCTCCAAATACAAGACCATTTCAGTGAATCCCAACTTCGTCTGGATAAATAATCTGTACAATTCTACATCCCTCTGTCGACCATCAGTACATCAACAGCACAATCCCTTGGCCGAATCAGACAGACCATCAACAACTCTGCCGTTGAAGCCCGCATATTTCATATGAGCAACATCCTCGCATAGCAGCGCACCACGAACCAATCCGACCACTTTTTTGGGGTGCAGTTTGATACATTACATTTTCGGAAAATAAATATGCAATAGAGCAAAATAAGCATTTCGGTCCGATATAGACTCTTTATAAGGACTTTCAGTTGAATAGAAAATTTCAATTTCAAACGAACTATATAGACTTTTTCCAAAACTAAAACGAACCCAAGTTTTTCCACATTGAAATAAAGCATATTAATTTACGACTTCATTTTTACGAGTGATTTCAGTCGACAACACAATAAAAAATAAATGCTCAGTGCAAAGAAGCTGCCGTAGCATAAATTAAACAGAGTTGATACCTATCACGACTGAGGTGATGTTGCTATTGTTATTATTGTCGTTGATCGATATAGGAGAATCGCTACCGCTCCCAATCCTCGTGTTCACATCCAAGGAAATAATCCGCTAAAAATGTACCAACCAGATAAATGTTCGCAGCCACTTAATGAAAAATAAGACCAACTCCGGTCAAAAAAATTACAAACGAATTAAAGTATCAACTATTTCACAAGAAACTAGTAAGAATATTATTTCACGGAAAAAGCATGCGTATCACTGAACAGGAGTGCCAGGTGTTTTGATTCGGTACCAGACTTCTTCAAATTAGACAACAAATATAATGAATGTAAAAAAAAAACAATATTGGGCGTGGAAAACTGTTATTTTATATAGGGAAAAGTCAAAATCATCGAATCTAACCGTTGTATACATTGATACTTCGCATTGCTTTATCATTTTCACCAAAAGATGTCGCTGATCACCTGAAGCACCTATTAGGTTGCAAGCTACACTTTTTTTGTGATCGCTTCCGTTGTCCAGATTGATCTCAAACTAAGATTGGACACAAACTAAGGATACATATTCAAACCGCTGGCTTCCTACCTAAGTTTTTTATGCCCGGCGCGCTCAATGAGCGTACAATAAGTAGACTGACGGGTGGATAGTGTGAAATCGAAGCACACCCCTGCGATGACTAAATTTTCGTACGATTATAGGATTACTTATGTGTATTATTTAGGTATTGTAAAGGGGAGAATGAATTAATTATATATATAAAAACCTTATTTTAGAGTAAATAATGTGGTGCGCCTAGAGGTTATCAAAATATCATAGTTTGGTAATTTATTTGGTGGTATTTAAAAGAGTCGGCAGTTAGATTTAAAGAACTCAGAAAGTATGAAAATATTTGCTTTATTCCCGTATAGGCAGGGTTTCAGAACTGCAAAGGCGATCGCAAGTACCTTAGCCAAAATATTGATTGGAACAAGTGAGGAACTCATTAGGGATGTCCACAATGCTTAATTGACTTAATTGACTAATGAGGTTTATATACATATATTTTTTAAGCTAAACAATAATGCAAGTGAAATAAAAATAACTAAGAAAGTTATATCCGGCAGAGTCCGAATCTTGCAAACGCCCCACCATTAAAATCTTCAGAGTCCCATGCGTTTATTTATAGTTACATCCGCCTTAGTGGCTGAGCAGGCAAGAGTCTCGACTAGAAAGTCAATCATCGTGGGTTGAATTCTCAACTGGGGTAGAGTTTTCAATAAAGTCGAAAGCCTTAGATGCTATTGCTTTTAAGACTTTCGTGTTAAAATTTATTCTCTGGCTAAATTTATAATAATAACAATATTGATAGTTATAAAAAAGTGAATCGGACAAAGATGATCTTCTACCTTTTATTTCAATAAACTGAGAGCCATTATATAATCTATTTTACACACAGTAGTTACAATAGAAGGAACAGTAAACGTTGTGTAGAGTTTTTATCGCAAAAACGGGAATAGACGACAATGT
>NW_024003855.1:0-58002 GCF_014805625.2 Glossina fuscipes
AATAAATAAATAAAGAGCTGTATTCCCAAGCGGTATAGATTGAGTGAAAACATAGAAAAGCTTGTTTGATAATAATATATATAATTAATTCAATTTGCGTGTCATATGAACCTTTTAAAGTTAATTAAGATTCGACAATAGGTAAAGTACGCATATTAACGAGGATTGATTTGATCCTTGTTGAAGAGCCTGATATTATGACTTAATTACAAAACTTCGGCCGATTTTTATGAACATAAGTTTGCTGGAAAACCGATGATGAAGCTTGAAGTTTATTTCTCCGTCGAGATAATAATAATGTTTATTTTTCTTACTAAGGCATAGATACCTAAAATAAATATTGGTTTCGGAATGAATACTAATTGGCTTATATTTTTCTAATTCTTTTGCTACATACACAGCACTAGTTTTGGGTTCATTTGCTATATTTCCGATAATATTTCGGTTTTCACGCTTTGTGAGGTTCTTTGGTTGGCTTGGTCAGTGCTTATTTTCTGGTGGTATTGTAATTTTTTATAATAGTTTGAAAGTAACACGAATTATTCCAATTGCTTTTACTATTTGTTCGTATGATTTTTCTTCCTTTTTAATTTTATAATCGCACTTCGCTGAGAAATCGTTTTACTTTTTTTCATATATTGTGACATTTTAAGTAAAAGAAATTCACTTTAATTGATAAATTATTACTTAAATATATGAAAACAACTACAGAAGCTAAGGGCCGTTAACTAGGTGTTCCTTTTCGAACCTTCTATTGTTGCTGTATGTAGACATTTTATGTTTTTTTACGAAATTACGGTATATATTTTCCTTATAACTTTATGTTAAGTCAAAAAAAGGAAAAATCTTCAAGTGTAATTTAATATATTTTTTGCCTCTCAATCAAATAAATGAAGTTTTTAGTAAGAGAAACTTCAATTTTCGTTTCTATACGTAAACTTTGTTGGGCTACTGTAGACAAAATGTTACCTTCACTAGGAGTTAATATAATTAATAAACATCTAAGGAAGAGAGTGAACACGCTTCTACAGTCGCAGGTATCCAAAAATTGCAATGCGTCAATACAATACCTCCGCGCAATTGACAGTCTTCAGGAAAAAAATCACTTATCACTTAGATTGACAACATAATACTAATAATCTTCATTTTTTTCGTATTCTTGTCGTGCCAAATTCCAAAACCAAATTTATAATATAAAACCAGCACTTCAGTTCACCTTCGTCAAGAGTAACCTTCCTGTACAAAATAGAGAGTTATCCGTTCAATCATAAACATATTCCCTCCCTTGCACTAGGTGCAATTATGAATCTGTGCATGCATCTCTGCAAGAGCAGGTACTGATTTTGAGCAATACACGTGTTATCCGATGCTGCTTGCAATGCTTTCTTTGTGAATTATTCCATAGGTTGATTGTTCATTTCGATAACTAGCCATCGTACTTTCTCTGCTTATGAGGAAACAGTAGTAATTTCTTTTCCACTACACTGGGAAAATTTCACTTTTGCATGTATGCCGGGCTGAATCAATGTGTGATAAAATACAAAGCATTCGACGCTTCGACAAGCGAAGGAACGATCAACCGTTTGATAGCTTCTTACTAAACAATTAACGCAATATTTACTTGCTCGAACAAAATCAAAACGCCGCCGTAGGCAAAAGGATAAGATGATCTGGCAAAATTGTAAAGCACAATAGCGATCATATAATCGGAATTCATGAATTTGTGGCTCAACTCCATATTGTACGTGAATATATATATATATATATATATATATCATTCTGAATTGTCCTATACTTGCATGCCTCTTTATACTCTTCTTGTAAATGTTTACTCTCTTTATATATACTTTTATCGTGTACATACATATATATATTTATATATATATTCTCACTACATCGCCAGTTTAGAGGATTTATTTTTACAGTAAGTATTGTTACCGGAAGTCAGGGTGGTTGTCATACCGGAAAAGCATGTCAGCTGATTCCGAATGTGATTCTTAGTCGATGGGCAGTGCTGATCATGACTGATAGCTATAGCTATAGAGAAAATGTCAACAACATTTCCTCATTCGATCTGTTGGTAGCCACCGTGCCAAAAGGTTGTAAGTTCGGAAATGTAAACAGATCTGTGCATGTTAGCTAACGTAAGAGGCCATTCTGGAAAGGAATTAGTGGGAATAGGAGGACTAGGCTAGGGGCTGTGACGTTAGACTGTAGTCAGGGACAGAGTTCGGGGAATCAGCTCATTGTCAACAGGAGGCCTTGCGACAATATACTTATGGAGATATATTGCAATATGAGATAATTTCATAAACCCTTTTTATTCCATTGTGGTAAAGCAAGAACGCAACTATGCACGCAAAAAAGGATTGTGCAATTCACGTACGACGAATGTAAAAATCTTGGTACAGGCGGTAGACGACTGGAATGATAGATGAGACAAAGAAAGGAGAAAAAAAAGTAAGCCATGTGTGAAATAGTTTCGAGCTCGGAAAAAAAAAGGAAGAGGTATGATGGAGCGAAATTAACAACAATATACAAGTTCTTTTAAAGTTTGCTTAAAAGTAACGTTGAACAATAAACAATAAGCGTATATATAACATGTTTAGTTAATAATGAATATGATGATTATAAATTTGAATATAGCTACCCAATTATCAGGCTTTGTAATGAAGCCATGTATAATAAAAAGAATAAAATTTTTTTTGTCTATAGTTAAGGATACAGTGCCGTAGTTGGTTTGCATATACGTAGAAAATTGACTTAGTTGATTTAATTTATTTGTAGCAAACTAAAACAATAAAAACTAAGAAATTGATCAAATCAAATCCTTTCATTAATATGCGTAACTCTATTTCAATGATGATATAAAAGCACGTGCCTGTTGAAAAATTGATAGATCATGAAAATAAGTTAGTAGCTGAGAACATATAAATGATAAATACATACGTTTGAGTCATTTGTGTTTTAATGATAGTATACGCAGTTAGTAACCGCTAAATCAAAGAAACAAAATAAAGGGAAAGTTTTGATGGAAATGTTTAAACGGTTAAATTCTTTGTTATTTAACTCTTTGTATTGCGAAATACATAAGCATTTACTCCAGAGAAATTATATATGAGTTAAAAGAAGGGAATAAAGGGAAGTACTTAAGACGATAAGAATAAAACACATAGAAAACTTGCGAAAAATCAAGTATGAAACTTGCTTCGATTAAAGAATAAACCTTTGGAACGTCAATACATTCATCATCTTCAACGTCATACTCAACAATTCTCAGTTCTACGAGGTTCAGTACCAACAAAAAAGGTATGTACCTTATTGCATTGTATTGATTATAGAATATTCTTTTGTTATTTTCATATCTTGTTTATATCTATATCTATTGTAATAAATTGTGTTTTATTATAAAATCGTCATGTGGCGATATTTTATTTTATCGCCATGTAAGGACGTTTAGGATTTGTAAAGTAAAATCTTATGTATTTAGCTTATATTTATAGTTTGGTATTCATAGTTTTGTATGTTTTCATTAAATTTGATTTACACTTTTTCGTATTCCTTAATTAAATTTAGTTTACATTTATGGTATTGTATTTCTTAAATAAATTTTTATGTATAGTTTTTGGCTTGTCTTTAATTTGTATTGTTATATTGGGGTCTTTCACATCTATTACTTTATAGTAGCCTTCATAGGGTTTATCTAATCTTTTTCTGTTATATTTCTTTAATAAAATTTGTTCTTCTATATTGATATCAATTGGATTCGCGTAATTCTCTTCTGATAGTTTTGTTTTTGCTTCTTTCGCTTCTTCTAAAAATCTTTTAGCTTTCTCTAGTGAGTATTTTAACTTTGTTATTAGCTCATTTATGTAGTTTTCTGGTTTGTATATAGCATTTTAACTTAATTATTTTCGTTGGGCATGTAAGGCAATTTTCCGTATATCAGTTCAAAGGGGTATATTGTGTTTCTAAATGAGGGGTAGTGTTATAAGTGTAGTATGGTATCCATTTCTCCCAATCATTGTTTGTTGCAAAGGCTAAAAAACCCTGTTATTTCTTTCCATTGTACCTAGAGTTTCGCGGTGGTAGCGGGTGAGAACTTTTGTTCGATATTTAGTAACAGACAAATTTCTTTTATTAGTTTATTTTGAATTAGCCATATTTAAGTATTGCCTCTTCTGTTAATATTTTGGCAGTTGGTTTTGCGCTTTTATCTTCAATAGGAAGTGTGATTATGTATTTTGTTAATTCGCATTGTATTGTTAATATGTACCGGAAATTACTAGGTTTTATTGGTCCTTGTTTTTTTGGGCATTGTTTTATGTAATATTTTATCATGTTGAACACATTACGCCAGATGTATTTTTGGCTTAGTTTTTGGAATTTTTTTCTTCCTCCGAAATGTCCTGAGTGAGGGCGAATGTGGTTTCTTCTATTAATTTGCACTTTTCTTTATCATCAAATATTCTTTGTCTTTGTTATTAGTATATTTATGCGGTTCCTTTTAATATTGTTGAAATATTCTTTTAATATCTCTTTGGATACGTGTTTAAATATACCGTCTGGTAGACTTAATGCATAGTCTAAGAAATTTAACTTGTTTAGTTTCAATGTCAATTTTTCCAAGAGCGAATCGGAATGGTCTGGATATTCATTGCATCTCACACCTGTGCAGTTTAATTCTTTAACATTCTCAATTATAATATCTCTTATATCGCTTTCAAATTTAAATTCTAATTTTCTTGTGTTCTTGATGTCATTTATTGACGTGCATTCCCACGTATTTAGTTGTTCATTGTTTGTGTTTGCTCTTGCTGATTTGCTTGTGGTAATGTGGTCTTTTTCATCGGTTCTTGGTCTTCTTCTCTGGATATTGGAATCATCTCTTTTAATACATCCGAATTTATTTTTATCCTTGATAAGGCGTCAGCGTTAGTGTTGCTTGAACCTTTTTTGTACATTAAGTCAAAATCGTAGTACAATAGTTATATTCTTATAATGGTTAATTTTGAGGTGGGGCTTGTGTGGGTGAATAGTGCTACTAATGGTCTGTGATCACTTATCACTATGCATTTTTTGCTGAATAAGTAGAGTCTGAAATGTGTTATTCCAAAGTGAACTGCGAGTTCTTTTCCTATAATTGGTTTGTTTTTTCCATGCTTATTCAGGGATTTGTTTGCGTATGCGATAGGTAAGTCTTGACCTATTTCTCCTTGGGATAGTACTGCTCCTAAGGCGTAATTTGATGCATCAGTTGTTAAAAAGAAGGATTTATCAAAGTTTGGATATTGTAATATAGCGGGGACATTAGTTTATTTTTGAGCTTTAGGAATGCCTGATTACAATGGTTTGTCCATTCGAAGTCTTTTCCTTTTTTCAGGAGGTCGTTTAGTGGTTGTGCTATGTTAGCAAAATCTTTTATAAATTTTCTGTAATAGTTGCAGAATGCTACAAATCTTCTTACTTCGTCAGTATTTTTGGGTTGGGGGTAGCTTTTAATTGCTTCGTACTTGGCGAGATCTGGTGTTATGCCGTCGGGTGTTATTAGGTGTCCTAGATAGTTTACTTCTGGTTGTAGGAAGTTGCATTTGGATGAATTTAGTTTTAGATTATATTTGTTAAGTCGTTCTAGTACTTTCGTTAAATTTCTGTTGTGATGTTCGAAACTACATCCGTGTATTATTATGTCGTCTACGTATAAAAATGCTTCGGTGTCTAGTCCTGATAAAGCTATGGTTAACATTCTTTGAAAACTGTTGGACGAAATTTTTAGTCCAAATGGAAGTCTCGTGTACTGATAGTGTCCGTTTGGTGTTGAAAAGGCGGTTAAAGGTCGCGAGTTTTTGTTAAGTTTTATTTGATGAAATGAATTTGTCATGTTCAAGGTGGAGAAATATTTTGCTCGTCCTAGTCTATCTACGATGTCTTCTAATCTTGTGAGGGGGAATTTGTCTTTTATTATTTTCTTGTTTAGTTTTCTGTAGTCAACTACTAGTCGCCATTTCTTTATGTCTGTCTGATTTTTTTTGGATACTAGTAAGAGTGGTGAGTTATAGAGGCTAACTGAGGGTTCTATAATGTTTTGTTTTGATAATTTTTTTACTTGGGTATGTATGGTGTCAGTTTGTGAGTGGGGTAATTTGTAGTTTTTTATGTATACTGGTGTATTGTTGTTTGTTTCTATCTTTTGTGTGTACAAGTTATTTGCTGTAGGTGGTTCATTTTGCAGATGGAATACAGTTTGAAATTTTTTGAAGATTTTTATGAGTTCTTGTTTTTGAGAGTTGTTCACCGTGTCTAATTTTATGGATTGCAATATTTATTGGAATCGTTGTTTACTATGTTAGGTGTGTGCGTTGGTGTTTTGTATGATTTGGCAGATGTTGAGTGGTTCGGTGTTGATATGTAGGTGTTGTATTGTGATTTCTTTACCCAGTATATTTAATATTATAATGCGTTTTTGTCCGTTTTTTAGTATTATTGAATTGGCTAAAAATATTCGTTTTTCTATTTCTTTATTTAGTACTAAAGCATCGCTGTCTATTTTGATATCTGTGGGGACTATAACTTCGAATCTTGGAGGGAGAAATATGTTGCTTTTCTTAAGTATTTCATCGTACATGGGGAGCTGAACTTGGTCATCATGTGTATTAATTGTAAGAGAGAAATTTTCATAATTTATGTTACATGCATTCTTAAGTATTTCATCGTACATGGGGAGCTGAACTTGGTCATCATGTGTATTAATTGTAAGAGAGAAATTTTCATAATTTATGTTACATGCATACTTCTGTAGGAAATCTCTTCCTATGATTCCATCGGTTTTTATTGAGAAGTTCTGGTCTACTAATTGTATATTATGTTGAGTGATTCCGTTTCCTAGATATATATTTAAATGTGTGGTTCCTAATGTTTCTATATATTCGTTTGTTATTCATGTTAGGTTAATACAATCTGAGTTGTTTAGTGGGTAATGTTCCAAAAGATGTGCTTTGCAGAAGCTAATGTCTGCTTCTGTGTATAATATAAATGATATTTCCGTATTTGTTGCATTTTGGATACTTAGCGGTATATAGTTGGATAGTTTTGAGATGAAGAAGATATGGGAGTTTGCTTGATTTAGGTGTTTGGTGGATAACTGGTTTACGTGTTTGGTAGGTGCCTGGTTTAAATCTTTGATGGATGCCTGATTTAAATTTTTGATCCCGAATTCAGGGGCATCGTCAAGGAATCCGGGTAAAATACGTTTCCCTGGTTTTCTATTGCGTTGTTGGTTGTTGTTTCTCTGATTTCTGTTGTTATTATTATTTTGATTTCGATAGTTGAAATTCCTATTATTGTTGTTGTTGCTATTGAAATTGTTATTATTGTATCTATTAAAATTGTTGTTATTATTATTATAATAATTCCTGTTATTTCTATTGTATCTTTGATTGTTTCTATTGGGATTATTATTGTGATATTGATTTCTGTTGTTTTGATTAGTGTAGGAGTTTTTGTTGTTGTTGTGGCGAATGTGAATTTTTCTTTTGATAATTTATTCCCATTACCTGTGAGTTTCTTTGGGTCGCACTTTCATATTGTAGCGCAATTTTAATTGCTTTGGAAAAAGTTTTTGGTTGGGCCGCGAAGATAGTGGGTTTAATGTAGTGGTCGAGACCGTTTTTGAATATGGTTAAGACGTACGTATCGTTGATATTGGTAATGACGGATTTTTGTTCATTAGTGGGGTTGGGGCCGAGTTCTTTGGTTTGAAGATAATTTAGATCTGTTACTATGTTTAATGTTTTGTCTTTGAAACCTGTGATAATACCTTTTTGTGTTGTTTGGTTTAATATAGAATGCAGTTGTGGTATTGTTTGACTTGATTTATATCTGTTTTCAAGTTTTGCTTTTAATTCTCCTAGTGTTGTTGAGATATCGTTTGCAAGAGCGGAAGAAACATTTGAGGACAGTTTGCAGTAGAAGGTGTATTCTATCAGTTGTGGTTTGGCTTCTTCTTTTAGGGTTTTATGTATTATTTCAACAAGTTTTATGAAGCAGTTGATATCTTTATAATTGCCAGTAAATGAGGACTTGGAGGCTGCTTCTAGGTTGAAATCCAGTTTTGATTGTATTATACTTTCTATTTTGCTGGGGCTTATGTTTTACAGAGGTTCTTTGGCTGCTTCAATTTCTAATAATTTTTTTGCTGTTTTTTATTTCTTCTTAAATGTTTGTATTTTATTTAATATTTCTAGTTGTTCTGGTCTTGTATTAGTTTCTAATATAGTAAGGACTCTTGTTCTATAATTTTCTATTTCTTTCAACTTCTAACTTGTTTTCAATTGTTTCTTTCTTGTAGGTTTTGTAGCCTAGTTTTTTAAGGTTAGAAAGTTAGCCTATCTATGGCAATATTAATTTCATCTATCCTTTCCATTAAAAGAAGTAAATATTTTTTTTTTTTTGAATTTATATATTTAAGTTTTCAATATTTCTCATTTATTCTTCAATATTCTTTGTATATTTTATCTCTATTTCAATATACCTTATGTATGTTTCATATATTCTTCTTTATTTTTAATATGCTACATATAAGTTTTTATTTCTAATTTTGGGTGGAGTGAATACTTTTCCTTTTTTTTTTTTGTTATATATATATATATTTATATATATATGTTTTTTTTTTTTGTTATATATATGTTTGTGACAATTTTCTTTTTTAAGTAGTTATGTGTGTGTATATATGTCTTGTACCCCATGTACATTATGGCTATTAGTGCTGTTAGGTATAGGTGAGTTTTCTTTATGTATATAATTGTTTCTATATGTAATAGGTTGATCATTTTCTGCTGGGTTACTTGCGACTACCTTTCTAGAGATATATTTTTTGAAATTTGTGTATATCTTATATGCTATGTATATAATTACTGTTGTTATTAGAAAGTAGATGAAGTTGTCCTTTATATAAATGATGCTGATCTCGTTGTCGAGATTTTTGGCGTCTAGCATTTTTAAATATATGGTTTGGTTTTCTGGTTACCTGTCTCTAGTACTGATGGATTTTTTGTGGGCCTTCTTTTGGCGCTATCAAAGTTGAGAGTTGCGGATTGGTAGTCGAATGGGATCGATCGCAGGATCGTGAATTCAAAAAAATTTTTGCTGGCTTGTGTTGAAAAATGGCAGGTTACTGCATAGTTTGCAAAATCGATCGCAGGATCGTGTTGGAAAAATAAATCCTTTAGAAGAGTGGCAGATTACTGCAGGATCGATTGCAGGATCGCCATGTAATAAATTGTGTTTTATTATGAAATCATCATGTGGTGATATTTATTTTATCGCCATATAGGGAAGTTTTATTTTATGTTAAAAATTTGTTTCCTGACTGGTCAGCTTCAGTCCGTCAAGTCAATATGCTTCTTTCAGTGCCAATACTACGATCGGCTAGAAGCAGTCCGTAGCTATAATTTTAAGTGGATGGGATGCCTTTCAGTTTAAGCGAATAGAAACGTTTTTGAACTGCTTTTTGACAATTAACTTTGTTCATTTTTGGTATAGCTATTTATACTAAATTTTACAGGTATCTTAATGCTAGCGTAATGCTAAATAATAATTGTTACGGTTTATTCTCGTTAGAGCGCCTAGCGTCGTATTGCATTGCGAAATGCAATTCTCAGCCAGTTGAAGTGTGACATAATTCTAATTTTTCTTTTCGCAAAATAATTATGCTGAATTTGCACAATTCTGTCGCACTTCAAAGAGGATGCATAACAACGATATCCAATCACACTACACTATATATATTACAGTTATATGTTGGAACATTATACGGTTATATCCACTTCCTTTTGCTATTAACACCATATAGCCAAATTACTATATATATAATTTTTCTCAATTGTTAATAAATAAACTAGATTAAAAATGTGTCATTTGCGTGATGTATGTTAAATGATTTTTTCTTATCACTATGAGCGAAAATTAAACTGCAAATATCGGGTCTCCTACAAACTTACAGATGAGCTATAGAGGAAGTAATACGCAGGTTGGGTAAAGAAAACATGCCCAATGATTAGCGGCAAGGGTTGACATCATATTAAATTTTTCATGATTATTTGATCTACAGAAGAAAGGCATGAGCGACAATGGAAAAAATTGACGAAACTAACGATACTCAGGCGGAAAAGCCTAAAGATTACAATGCTAAGACTGACGAACATTTAATATCATAGAAATTGTATAAATAATCATACATTTGAAAAACAAAAATATTCTGCTGTAAAAATATTCCATATGCAATAGAGATTTCAAAGAATGTTATTTAAAATAGAAAATAATCATATATGTGCACAAAGAACATCAAATTTTGATGATATATGAATTCCATGTTGTCCAAAAAACTATATATATGTATGTTACATTCAAAAATTAATGTACAATAAGTCAATTAAAAAGAAGGATTCCGATAAAACTATGTACGTTATTATTTCACCGTTTAATCGTAAAAACTATGCAGCAAAGTGTTATGCGTAAGGCAATTTAATACTCGTGTCGTTAGTAAAAAATAAAAATTTTCCATAAAGTGAGAAAACCGTTTGCGTAATTACCTGAATTAGAAATGATAAATTAAAAAGTGACTCACCAATGGCACTTACGTCCGTCCCTACAACCTCCGTTCCTCTTAAAGTATCACTTAAGTCTGGCTCTGAAAACTATAAAGTCCATAGATCGATATTCAGATTGATAGTGAGGATTTACAGACTTTGCGTATTACAATGGGTAGGGAATTTAATAATGCTAAATTTTTCAAAACTAATTTAAGATTTCTTCTCAATCTACCTAAGTAATTTTCGAAGATTTTGATTACAGATTTCAAAAGACCATCAGCATTACATCAGTGAGGAGGGATAAATAACTATTCCATACCTTAAATACGGTGGTTTTGACCGATCTCTTCGGCCACATATTTTATAAACTAGATAGTTGCACGTTTAAGTGTGCGACTTTCCTAAAATTTTAGACATTACCGCCCGTAATTTTTTGGGGCAGCCCTTTTCTGCGTGAAAACGCGGCAAAAAATGTTGACTTAAGCAAATCGGAGCATAATTGCAGAAGTACCGTTCTCGTAGAAAAGTTAACAAATATGCCCACATCATTTGTCAAGCCAGCGGCTTTACAATCCAGCGAAGCCTTCCTTAGTTGCTTGAAACAGAAGCGTGAATACACATCGATCTGTAGGCAATTGTGCCTGGGTTTTGATACAACCCTTTTATTAGCATAAGTTGGAAGATTTACAGAAGTGGAACATTTACTTTATTCGTGGGTGGAGTCTATCTACGTAAAACTCGTATCCAACCATATCACTACTTGCCAATCTGCCTGGGAGCTAGCAGTTCAAAGCAACGAAGATGTGTTAAATAAAGCGTACATAAGTGTGAACAATCCGATAATATTGGAGATTTTTCAGTGTATGATATAATAGAATGTCAGAAACGTCACAACGTACGCCCATTTGCCCCTATGATTTGGTATTCATCCACAAAGGGATCGAGCGTTTACAAAAGTCCAACACATTTTGAACTTTTGAGTACCTGATATTTTCAGGATAATTCCCTTGTTTTGTTAATCGTATTAAATAATGCCAATGAAATTGTGTTTCATGTTGCATTAGCTAACTATATTCTGAATACGAGGAAAATCTATTAAAAATATTTCCATGAGCCGCTGGCACTTAAGAAACAACTAATAGAATCAATTGCGATGGGAACTGAATTGACCGATTTGTTGATATGGGTTTGAGCCTTTTGGACGCTGAAATAACCATGAGCACGATTCCCACAAGGGATTGTGAGGCACACTATGCGAACGAGAAACGCTCGTGCTCATTTCCGATGGGTTGTTTTGCGAACGAACGTACCCCCATGAAGCGTTTGAAGTTAATCCATGAATTAATGACGCACGGTTCCTCGAAAGTATTTCGTGGTTTTCCTAACTGGATCAAGCCAATAGAACGTGCCCGACAAGTAGAATTTTATACGAGATATATAAAGAAGTTTGAACATATCAAATTAATTTTTTCAACAGGATCGCACCACATAATGTCAATGTGATAAGATTTATATAATGAGGCAATAAACCAGAATTCGTTACATAATTATCTTTTTCTATTTGCAGCTAGTGAAGAAAGGCTTGGTGGAGGCATGACAAAAGCCATGTTGAGAAACTTTATCTTGCGGGAAGTAGTTAGGCCAAATAGGTATTTGCAAATCAGATAATTGAATGAAATCTTAAACTAATCGTTTCCGTGCGGGAGCATTTTCGGAAGTACTGCATTAACACTTTAGTGCGGATCATTAACGAGCAGAGACAGCTAATAAAAAGCAACATAGAGTTAGATAGAGAGAGCCAGAGAGGCGAAATAGTGTAACAGAAGGTATTTCTAAAGGCGTTTCATTGAAAATCTAACGATTAGTTTGAAATAATTGCACAAATTTATAATCGTAAAAGTTACCATCGGCTTAAGTAATTATGAGTTGTTTGAAGATATCTTTTTTATGGAAACTCTGCAGACTTCAACCATTACATCACCCGTTAGTGCACTGACTGCTTTTCCTACTGAATCTCCACCATACCATTGTCAAAACCATTTGCTCATTGCAGCAGCGTTCAAATGGCAAAAAATGGTACACCATTAACACCAAAGGTTACAATGTAAAGATGATCCTTTTGCATGTTATTTTTTTTGCATGTTATGTTATGTTTGAACGTTATCCTTTGAAATTTTCAGTGCTTGTAATCGACTAAATTATTGTATCTGTAAACCAAGACCTTTTCGTAATGTATCGTTTAGAGAGCAACCATTAGACGTTGTCTTACACGCAGTGATTATTACGCGCAATTTGTTGGATTTATAGAATTTGAGTCGTGAGTCTCTTCAGAAGTTTTTTTTCTATGTGGTCCAATCTTAACAACTAATTGAGAACTTCAAAATATGATATGAGAATACTAGCGATTCATTTACATCGACCGAAGCAGAGATTTAACGATTATTCTCGTAGAGCAAAAGAATTGCCTACCAATTTCATTGATATCAGAATGGTATGAATAGGATCGCAATTGTTTACGTGATGATGAATGCTAGAATATCATTCATACATACTTTAGAGTTCAAAATAGGCCGACTATTGTACAGTTTTTGTTCAAGTGTATTAAAAACAATATGTATTTCATTTTCCACTAAAACCTTCTAATTTTTATATTACGTTTTCAAACAAAATTAAAAATGTTACCACTAAAAAGATAATGTTTAGCAATTACGCCTGCGATGTCTATGATCTTTTTAAGGAAGTGATAAATATAATTTCAGATGTAAGCTACTTTAAACATATTACGGAAGGAAGGCCAGCGTTCATACTCCCATCTGGTGTCTGAGTATCATGTGAAAGTATTTTTATATGCACTTCTTACGGTTCATTTGATGGTTGCATTAGGGTGTAGCTTTGAGTTACAGCGTTGTCCGAAGTAGTAGGTGCATAATATTCATTAAAGGCTAAATTTACTTTGGACCACCATTCATCTAAGGAGAGGGGTTATCCTTCGCCTCTCCTATGCGTTAACAGACAGCGCACACTGTGCACAGAAATCGCGTAGCGGCGTGGCAAATGCGGCGGCAAACTTTTTTGCAACTACGGCCAAAGTGCTCTCTGACTCCGGAGTTCTACGGGTGTTAGAATTTGAAAGCAGCTTTGTCAATTGAGGCGGTAGTGGACTTCTATGTGGTAGATATGAGTTCGAAGCAAATGCTTGCTTGGCCCACGGTCGCTGCTCGTGCAGAGTTTTTTCGTGGCAACATACTTAATTGCAGCTATATTAGCCTGCCTACGAAGTAATTTGCTTAAGTCGTTTAGGTTACGACGCTATCCTTTAAATATTTCCGGTATGGCCTTAAATGCATCTTCACAAGCCTCACTAAATGAATAAATGCCTACGGTTTTAACCGAACTTCTTTTAAATGCGTACTTCATGAAGAAGATTGTTTTATATCATTTCTGCAGTGGGGTCGAACCCTTTGTCGTATTGAAAATGTTGGCTTCGTGTTTTTCTAGATGCAAAATACGAAAAGATGAAGTGTGTTTTGTTGTTCTTTAGTTTGTTTATATTCTACCTTAAGCAGTTTTCGAGCTTCGTAGTGCGCCCATCGCGTCGCCTTCAGGATACACCATGTGCACTTAAGTAATTCAATTACCTTATCTAGTGGGGGAATCATTTCATCCATTTAATATCTTCCAAAAAGTACATGATTAACATACACTTCATATTTCAAAGTTTTAGACGCTTTTGGTTATCGAATCGGAGAGCCATGTGCCAGTTGCAATATAGTTCGAATAGCAAGAAAGGGTGCATGATTAACCTCAAAGGTAACAAATTTGAACTGGGAGCCTTCAATTCATTTCGTTACTGGACGTCTAATACAACATAATTTCTTCAAAAGTCTGCTTTCGTTTGATCCAAAAACCTAACGGCAACATTTTTTTGTTTCCTATAATGACACAACTATATCATAATTAGTTACTAGGTTCGACTGCGAATCAGAAGCTTTGCATAATAGTAGATGGTTGCATTTATATTGACCTGCGATACGTTTTGGTAAAATGATAAAGTAATACGACTTATCCATGTACACAACGGTTAAATTTGATGATTTTGATTCTTCTTTACCTAAAATAACAGTTTTCTATTTAGTGTTATTAAGTTTTTCAGTGTATGCAGACACTAATCATGGAGCGCTCCAAATTGCATTTCGGACATTCATTACTTTTGTTGTCTAAGTTGAAGAAATCTGCTGCCGACGCCCATCAAACATGCATACAACAACTTTTAATGTTTCTGCAAATTTGAAGTGGAATGCTTCATTTTTACGATCAGGGGAATGTCGACAACAGACATTACACAGACGAATAGAGGATCAGGTAGAACCACCAGACAGAACGACGGACACGCTTAAATTAATTCAGAATTTGATGCTGGTTAATAATATATATATATGAGAAGTGTTTGAAGCTTTCTGGGTGTTGCAAACGTTTTGTCAAAACGAATATACGTATAAAAAGAAAATTTATTTCCTAAATATTACCCCCATCAACATAAAAAAGATGTAATTTATTCTTTTTTTTTAAGCGTTCAAATATAATAACATTAAGAATAAAAGAAAAGCATATATGTATATAAAATGTTTGACGCTGGCATGCTGATAATGAAAATGCAAGAGGCAATAAAACTATTTTAGTGCTTTGATGGATACTGACTATTACAAACTTATTTTTTTAATATTTTTATGACAACAAAAGTTCTAAAATTCCTCAACAGTATTCGTACGTAATTTCAAACGCACTAAAAAAACGTTTACCGCTTCGATATTGATGTAGATGTTGTGTCTCTTCATTGATTTAGAGCTTGATCAACACGATTTGCTTGTTACTTTGGTGTGACATTGAATGACATTGTTAAGTCACAAACTCCTGTGGAATCCCTCAATTTCGCTTCATATTCTCTTACACTAACAGGCCTTGTTTAAGGAGGAAACTTTTTTATGAGACGATAACGTTATCAAATCATTTGAGTATACTAACAATGCATTCGCTTCAGAAGTTTTGTTAAATTACTTTAATAATGACGCTGATCTGTCTTTACCGGTTGATGCCTCGAATACAACGGTAGGTACTATTTTACAAAAATCAGTCAACGAAGAAGCTGAACGTTTAGGTTTCTTTTCAAAAAAATTGTGACCGTGTGAAACCTTGGAGCGTGAGCTTCTGGCAATATATATAAACATTTGAAACGCATATTAGAGGGAAGACAATTTACAGGTTTACTTAAAAGCAAATATAGTGGCAGACATTCTCTCGCGAGCGTTTGAAATTAATGCTGTGAAATCTATAGATTTAAAGCTTTAAATTCTCCATCTTGAACAACAAATCAACTTACAGCTTTTATTAACCTTTTTTGAATAATTATATTTCTACTAAAATTGACTATCGCTCAAGAAATGCGATTTACAAATTTGTTTTTCGTCAATTTGATACACTTGCTTGGTAGTCACAAGATTCTCACCTCTGCACAACATCCGCAACCTAATGGCATGGTTTAGCTGTTTCATAGACAGTTAAAAGCAATCATCTTGACTAAAGACAATGATTAAGCAGTGTCCTTTAATACTTTTGGACCTGCGATCTTTCAAAGTAGAAATTTCGGCAACACCTGCTAAAATGGTATACGGGCAAAATTTTCAGTTACTAGGTGAACTTTTAGCACTTAGTAGCTCAGAAGTCATAAGCAGTCTCAAAGAGCGTTTTTAGAATGTTGGATCTGCAATTTATCATCAAAAAAATTCTGAAGTAAAACCTTCATTTTGAAGACATTAAAAGACTGCAAATTTGTATTTGTCCGTTCTACAAATAAAAAAAGTCTGGAACAACCTATGAAGTGATCGCAAAAGAAGCTACACTTTTCAGAGTAAATATTGAAAAATTCAATCAATATAAAAGTGGGTTACAAAAAATCCACATATCAACACAAAGGAAAAAAAACATGTTATATTCAATTGAACGTAGATTCTGCTGAAGGAGGACTAGTTACGGTATCGATATTTTATAGAAAAAATTATTTTATAAGTAGTCTTAGGAGTTTTGGATTTTTTTAATTTGTTATACATTTTCTTGTTAAGTCAATGTATATTATTTGAGTTAGATAATAATATTATTATTGTTAATATAAATTTAGTCAGAGAAATAAATTCTAACACTAAAGTCTTAAAGCACTAGCATCTAAGGCTTTCGGCTTTATTAAAAACCCTACCGCACTTGAGATTGGAACCCATGACCATTAAGTTGCTAGTCGAGACTCTTGCCTATTCGGCCACTCAGGCGGATTAGTTAATAATAATATCTCATTAAAGCAGTCATCCAATATTTAGAAATAAAAATCATTCTATCTTATTTTTAAAACGTGCTATACCAACTAATTACTGAAATTCGAACTAACATTCAATAAGTTTGGTGATATTGGCGCCAACGCCCAAAGCGGGCCTAAACGAGGACTGCATTTGGCACTCATCTGCATAATGTTCATCGTTATTAGGATCTTTGTCATTAGCTGTTTTCCCGTCATTACCAAACATTAACATTATCAACTTTATAAACTATCGTACTCAAAACTACGCTGTATAAATACATTGGAAATAGTGTCGCAGTCAAGAAAATAAAGGATCAACACACACTATATCTATTGAAAATTCTCAGTCTAACCGGATAGTAGAAAAGCAACACATTATAAAATAAAACTTTTATTTTCACGGATGTCGACGGAATTGTTATATATAATCATGTTTCAAATGCATTTTAAAAATATATTACATGACTTGCCGTTTACCTTCTGAGAATATTCTTTCAAAAACAAGCAATGCCATAGATAATATTACAGCATGACGTCAAGATATAGGAAAATGCTTATCTTGCTTAAACGTAGTCTCCAAAATTTCTGCTAAATAATGAGATATTTAAAAATAATATATACTTACAATCTTGACTACGCAAAAAATATTTCTTCTTCAGAGCTAATAGCCTATTACACGCATTAAGCATGTACATTGAATTCAACAATTAAACTGGTTTTTTGCAACAATTTCTGTTATCTTTTGTAGAGCGTTTGCTACGTAAACTTATTTTGCAACATTTATTCCATACGCCTTAATTTTTTTGCTCTTCATATATATATCTTTTATTCCCGATTATTCAATTTAAATTACATAAAATAATTTTTCCTTTGTTTTTACTAAATCTAAAACACAAACATTTGTTCCACTTAAAATTAAGCAATACTTGTACTTGTTTTTATAATTATTGTCAGTTTACTTAAAAATGTTCTTATTGGTATATATTTGTTATTCTATTACACGAAAATTATTGTCTCTGTCATTCTTCTTTCAACCATAATAATAGCATCAGCACTTCATTAGTACTTTGGCGTTTACGGTGATGTTATAAAGTCGAAGAGAACGGTAAAGTTATTAATTGAGTTTGTTTTGCTTAAGTACATTTGGGCTTCTACTTTTTCTTTTTTCTTTCAAATGCTGCTTATTTCTCATGCGACTTCACTGATCTGCTTATTATCGTATGATAATAACGGATGGTTCAATAAAACGTATCGTTATGCTCCAGCCGTAATCTCAGCAGTTGAATCGCAACATTTTTTTCTCATTTGAACTTTTCTAATAGATCCTTTGCCAATTTATAAGTTAAAAACGACTTCAAGTACAGTTCCAAGTTTTGCAGCTAAAAATATCAAATTGATTATATATAATAATTCATTAGAATCTTATAAGTCTAAATGTTTTAGAATGCATAATCAATTTGAAAAACTACCAAAAAACTTAATTAATTTTCTTATCCTTTCCCGCATGTCAGAAAATAAGACTGACCTTTCGTCATAACTTCTTGTATTATTTAAAATTTTCCGCAAGAATTTACGCAAAGTAGAAAACTTTAATTTTTTTTATTGTTTATAACAAAAACAACCGACGAAGTTGCGTGGCGACAACAACTTTAATAATTGAACACAAAGATCTTTGAAAAACTTACCAAAAAGATTTTGTGGTACATACCGTACAACATCACGTTTCCTCTTCAAAGACGTCAAATTTAACGTTGTTAAGAGACGTAATGAATTGTTTGCTCGGCCTTACGTAACTAAAAAAATTTTTGACCATGTCAAAAATAGAACAGTTTCAACTGTTTTTGCCTCTTTTCACCAAAGTATATATCGGGCAATGATGATTTAAAGAGACTTCATTCAACAGAACAATGTTACTTTAAAACAGAATTAAACAATTCGGTTTTCATACAATCCGACTTACAAAATATTACTGTAAGTAAATCACATGTCTCTATAAATATAACATGCCAATTTTCTGCGCTACTTTATTTGTCAACGAATTTTGCTGTTTTATTTACAGCTTCGTCTTAGCTTATATGTAGAATTAAAAAGACGTACAGTTTTGTGCATTTTAAGAAATGTTCGTTTAAGAAATGTGACTATATTTGTATCGCAGAAAATTATTTTTAGGTTCGCCTTTGGATAAGCGTTAAATGCCTGATCAGTTTCATCAGTCTTACGTCGATTCAAGTGAGTGAATAAAATTTTGAGTTGAATAATAACCTAAAAACACCACCTTATTTATATATCTTTCGATTTACTTTCTTATACAACTGCACGATATGATTGAATGGCCTTACCGAATTTACTAATTTTTTAACAATTTAATCATCTTTTAGGGACAAGAAGTATACTCAATACAAAATTTCTGTATAGTCTAATCAAATAATTATAAAAAAAAGACCAAGCGTTTTTTTAACAAACAAGATATATTTCAGTGATAAAAACTATAGCTTATAAGGATAAGTTTATGCAAAATTAACTTACAAAACCAATAATTTTTGGTTAAAGAATGAAATTTTGGTACTCATGATATTGGATGGGAGGGGCAGATTTTTTTTTACTGGTGCCGTGGGATGTGCAAGCTAATACAGGATATGCAAGCTAATATCTATCGCTGTATCTGCTTTCGTTCATAAATAACAATTACATTTTTTTGCTTTTTTTTTTTCTTTGAAGCAGAGATGATCCTAGCTTATATTGTATTCGGGAAGAATGCTCCGACCACTTTATCTAAAAGGTATATTTTTTAAAAGATCTTTATGTACTCTCCTTCTCCAGAAAAAAATGTTACAATTGGATTTATAGTGTGCATCCAATTATTATTATTTTCTTCATAAAAGGTGAAATGAAATGCTTATCTCTCTCGAACTTGTAACTTTCATTCGATTAATTCGGATTAATTCTTAAGTAACAATTGTTGAATCCAAAACTATTTTATATCGAAAACGTTGTGCGTTTGCGACTGTCTACAGTACATTTTTAGACTAGACATATGTAGCTTTAAATGTATAACCTGAGAGCTGTCCAGGAAGTTTCTGTACATATTGTTTTCGTTTCGGATTTTCATTTGCTATTTGTTTTCAATTTTGAATTTTAACGTGACTAAAATAATTTTTTTATTTCTATGTTTAATTTCTTAGTGTTTAAAACTTTAACTCACTGAATATTGCAAGTTTAAAGTTGAATTTTTTTACATTAGATTCCGTTGAAGTATCTTATCTTATTATTCACTTAAACAAAAAATTAACTTGGGATATTAAATAATCGGTGCCGAAATCATTAGGTCGATCCATAAGTAACTTCCATTTTTTTCGATTTTTTTATATTGTTTGCGTTAAACAACAAAATTATATTTAACAGGTGATTGTGAAATATTCAACCCTTTTGCTATACCTTTTGTTGATTGTAGTGGATTTTGCTCCAATTTCGCCTTTAAACAATTGTCTTCAAAATTGGAAGGACGTCCCGTCTTCGGAATGGTGTCACACAAATCAATTTCTAACTGCCCGATCATTTATCAGTCCTTCATCGTATACGCTGCATATTTTTTAGCTGTAGCCTTGGCCCTATCATCTTGTTTAAATTCGTAAAACATTACATGTCGAATATGCCCTTTTTGACTCTCCATTTCAGAGGTTAAGCAAGACAGTTGAACGTAACATTCAGCACATAAAATAACAAAAAAAGACTAGCTGAATCCTCATAGTGAAAACAAAAACTCATTTGTTCCGGGGACTTATAGAGGGTAAAGTCGAACAATAGATTCCTCCTGTCTGCATCGGAAGTTAGTTATGATTCGGTACATAATATAATATAAAAAGTTTTGCTCTCCACTTTATTGAATGTGCCCTTCAATAACGAGCAATGAATATTGTATGGATCTGGAGCTATTTTAGATTGTTATGGAAAATGGAAAGTAGTACTGTAATGGAGAATTTTAATGCAGGTCTTCCGAAAAATTGCAGTCGCTTGCTGATCCCTAATGTTCAACCTCTGCGCGTCTTAAGCATTGAAATCTCTCGAGACAAAATTAAATCCCACTTCGCTTTTAAAACGCAACCTGTCAAATTTTCATGCACAATACATTATTGTTGAGTAGCGACAATAACGTCAAATAAAACAAAAAGTTGTTGAGGAAGATTGTTTGTAACAAATTGAAATATCTATTTAAGGAGCACTATTGAAATAACAAATGCGTATCTATGTATTTCATGGAAAAATATATAAAATAATTTATTATGGACAGAATGACTTACGTGGTGCCATTTAGTACAGCTGCTTAGTTTAGTTTCTTGACTATCAGAAAAAGAGTTGGTGTTGACATGATCTACCTGCAACAAATTATTTGGATATTCAATCCAGTTTATTAGCTTCAAAGCTGCGGTCGGTTCATTTAACTTTAAGGATTTTCTCATTCTCTTTGACAGTTTGCTAGTAGCTTCATCGATCTGAAACCTGTTATGTATACAACCAAATATGAATAAACAAATTTAAATGAGCAAGTTTATTATGCATTCATTGTTTACTTTCGTCCTTTGGCTATGTCACGCAATTCATTCGCTCTAGCGTATATCTCTTTTACTCGACGCCGTTGAGTTGATTCTTTAGCTCTTTCAGCCCATATTAATTGTTTAAGCTTTTGAAAGCTGCCGACAAAAGATGCAAGATCTTTGGAAGTGGAAGCATTCAAAGATCTGATAGTTTCAATGCCAGTTACACCGCCTCCTCCATGACGAAACTGTTGTGTAGGACGTCTAACTATATTTTGCGATTTGGTGTCGGCATTGTTAATGTCAATTGGGGTTGTTGGAGATGAGCGAACCATAACGCGTGGGCGATCATAATAATCAACGTGGCTCGAAAATATCGGTTCGCGGCCTGCAACTCGACCAAACATAGGTATGCCAACACTTTGGAATATTTTGTCACTATAAAATAAGATTTAAAGAGAAAATCTTGTTGAATTGAGGAAAAATGAAAGGCAAATACATAGAAAAACTTTACTTAAACCTGATCATCTACGAGTCGTTCTCCTAATAATTATTGCGTAGCCATCCGAACGCTTTCGATGACATGATCAAAGAATCAACCAACTCAAAACAGCAGAATGTTTGTCTTTGATCTCTTACAATATCATTTGGTTTAAAGTGAATGGTAATTTTAAACATACCTTTCTATGGTGTGAGGTGATGCATAATGAAACTTATGAGGCTTGCTGTTATATGCGAAGGGATCATGAAATGTCGGAATTTCGTTTGTTATCTCAGAAGCACGAACACGGCGACGTGAGAGGCTGATGGGTACAGTAAATTTATTATTGTGAACATGACAAATTAAATATAACACATATACTTCCACATCGCTTTAAGTTTTTCACATGAAGGTGTAATGCTCTGCAGAGGATTAGGGTAACTATTTATATCCTCATTACTTTGAAGCTTCGTAGGTATGTAACTCGTTGGAAAAGGAGTTCCTATTGAATAATAACGAAAATCGCCATCGCGCTGCACGTTGCCGACCGCGGGTATCATACGAATTACGCTGCCGGAGCTTATGTTAATTGTGTCCAAAAATAAAGTAACCAAACAGAAATAGATCTTAAAAAAGTTCACCTGAAATACAGTTCAAAACAGATTTATTTGTAACCATGATTGCTGAAATATTTGGTACATAAGTTTACACAAAAAAGTTGTAGCGTCCGTGTACAATTGCAGTGTAGGGGTTCCGTCGGTCTGCTTTGACCACTACTCTATCACAATAAAGTAAGTAAGACCGTAATAACGGCCTGCTGTTAGGCAAAATCGCATTTGCAAAAATAACGGCTTGCCGTTATACCAAGAAAAAAAAGGGAAAGAAGAAAAAAGAAAAATCTTTAGTCATAATGGTCTCTCTTGCTAAATCACACTATTATGCAAGAGAGAACCGTGAAAAGGGTCCGTCTGTGTATTTTGAGCATATTAGTTTTTGTTTGTTTGTGAAGTTCTGAACAGATTTCGCGTAGTACTTTGTCATGTTAAGATCTCGATCAACGATACTTAAGAGAAAAGAAGAGAAAAAATTAAACACGGCCAAAACAAAGGGAAAAGGACAGCTCTGGTGTTGATACTTTGTGCGGTGAGTTGAGAAGTAGAGTTTTGAGTGGTAGTGCTATTAAGAACGGAGTGTGTTGGTTAAGGGAAAAAAGCAAAGCGGGTCGATTTCGGAAACGGTTTTTTTTTGAACGTCTTGAACGGAATGCATGCAAAAGAAAAAAAAAGAAATAAATAAAATAGGTACTTATATTTATGTAAAGAACAGAAAGATGGAAGTTTTGTAGAAAGAGTTCGGAATTGGAAAACAATATTCGTGAAGAAGAGAATTGTTAATATTCAAATATTAGAAAAGAACAAAAAAATTATCATAAAAAGATATTAATATGAATATATGTGCCAAAATTGGCAACGACTGCTGGATCATAGACTTAAGTGAGACCGAACAATCTTTATGTGGCAACATTGTGTATAAAAAATTCCATTAAATTTAATAAACTTGTTAAATAAATACTAGTTAAATGAAATAAATAATAGATTTCATCTGCTTTCAAATGAGAAATTTAATTAATTACGGCTAAAATTGCTCAGATTTTAACATTACAACTACAACTACTTTATTGGTAATATGAATATAAAATAAACTGATTCGATTGAAATAAGTTTTGTTTAAATTCTCCCGTATTCATTATTAATATTCGTACGTGAGTGTTAGACAAATTCTGCTAATTCTTCCAAACATTTTCTTAAAAACCACCGCAGACATTATATCTATACACGTTAATATCTTAATGCCATTATGTCAAAAATATATAGAAGAAGTTTCTTGCCAGTATAGCGATACGAAATCGGAATACCATTAAGGATATTGTTATGACGCCCACAAACAAGTAAACGCATGAACGAGGAGCGGAAATATCAGCAGCTTTGGTGAGAAAATATAAAGGAAGATAGCGAGAGGAACTTACGCTTATTACCAATGGTATCGAAAATTAAGCTTTACTGCAACGTCAACGTATGCATTATTATTAAAATCTAAGGTAAAACAAAATGCAAAAGAAATAGTACACATTTGATATAAAGAATATCCGCACTATTTAAGAGATTTCGAAAATAAGTTCAAAGTTTTTTCTTTTATTACCAAATATAGTTTTAGCTATTTACGAGAAATTAAAAAAATGTTTAAGTAGGTAACATCGAAAATTCATGTGAAATCAATTTAAATTTATGAGAAAAAAAAAAAAAAAATATATTATATACATTAAAGAACAAAAAAAAAAAAGAATTATGGCTGGCTAAGCGGTATATACAACCGCTGAAGAGTATGGATAAGGGGAGTGGGGGTAAGAGGACAGGGAATGTGCACTGACGGACTAGGAAGGCACCAACAAACAGCACAGACAACAGACCTCATAGACGAACTTAACTGGTGGGCCCAGCCACACCGTGTGAGCTCCTTAAGGGTTTCGTTAGAACCTTATTTATTTTATCTTATTTTAATTTTTTTTGTTAGGCGACACGGCTCTACCGCAAAGGAGCTACGCCGTTGACCAAATATTAATTGTGCCATAGCCGGTTTTCTATTTCAGTCCAAATTTTTTAATGTGTATTATAATCAAACTTACTTGAACATTAAAAATTTTGGTAAATATTTTTATTAGAATAAATGACGACAGGCCGTTAATAATTTTGTGTTTGAGTTCATTAAATTTCTACGTCATAGAGGTTTTTAAGGTGTCAAGATGCATTGATTTATCAGTTCGTAAAAATAAGATTTTATAATTCGAACTAGCTCTTCTTAAATTTAACAATACATAATTGCATAATCTCTTATTAACGAGAGTTTAAACCTGTTTCTGAAGTGCATGACAGTCTCCATAAATGAGGCTTGCCATCAAAAAACTTATTAAGACCTATCTATGTACGTGTCTTACGCAAAAGAAGTTTTTTCTGTATCGCTAAAATCTTATTTTAAACGATAATAGAAAAGCGTTTTTATGATAACTATGAACATTGCTGGCTCTTGAGAGAATTCTGATTTGCTGTGCCTGATGTTGATGCAATGTGCTTGCGCTTGCATTTAGCTTGTGTTCCCTGAAAATCGCGATGCTTCAAATGCAAAACGCAACAAATTACTCATTTGCAATAAAATATCTTTGAAAGTAAAAAAGCGGATGGTCATTCGTAAAAATATTAGGAAATAACGATAGATTTTAAATTAATTTGAGAAAATGGTGAGTTTATGACATTTAATTTAAACAAAAATTCTACGGTTAAATAATGTATTAGATGGTTCTATTAATTTTGATCACGGACTTCCAGATGTATATAATGGTTAAATTCGATGATTTTGAGTTTTCTCTACATATAATAACTGTTTTTCTATTTAGTATTGTTGATTTATTCAGCATATACCAACGGTAATCACAAAGTGCTCAAAAATGCTCTTTCCACCTTCAATACTTTTTTTGTCTAACTTAAAGAAAGCTGCGTCTGAAGTCCACCAAACATGTTCAGAAAGATATGGTTATGCTATTCGACCATATTCCAATTGACGGATTTGATTTCAACGTTTCAAAAATAGTGGTAAAGAACGGTCTGGAGGAGTAAAAAAGTTCAAGGATAATGAATCGCAAGATTTATCGGCCGAAAACGTAGTTCTCGAAGAGCTCCCGAGGAGCTTTCGAACAGCTTAATAGGTGATGAATCAACTGTTTCTAGACGTTTATATGCAATGAGAAAGTACAAAAGGAGGGAAAATAGATATCTCACAAATTGACTGAAAATGTTATTTCGAACCATTTCAACATGGCAGTTTCATTGTTTGCCAGGAAAAAATAAGAAGTGTTTTTAGTGGCGTGTTGTGGCTACGGTGAAAAATCGATCCACTACAAGAATCCCAAGCGCAACAAGTTCTACAAGCGGAATTTTCGCGGCCATAATGTTTTGCTGTGCAAAGGTAGATTCAACAAGACGAAGTACATTACCGACATCAATTGCACAAATTGAACGATGTTGTAAAAAAGCCAGCAATAGTGAAGAAAATGGCTACGGTACGAATTGACTGAAAATGTCATACTGGCCGCTGGTTGCAAAAGTTGTCAAAAAAACATTGTTGTAACGCAAATAAGAAGTTTTGGCACACCTAGCGTAGTCACTAGACTAGCATCGCTGCTAAACCATTATAAGTTCGTTCGTCACGATATCGCCATTTTGCCAGAAATATGGTGAACAGTTATAAAAAATGATGGAAAATATTTTGAAGAATATATATTGCACCTATTTTTCTCAATAAATGCTCTATTCCAGTAAAAAAAATCATGAATACTAACGGAACGTCCTATCGAAACGAAAAACTTTAAGCAAACCAGACATAATAAATTATAATAAATATGGGTTCATATACAAAGACTGAGTATACTGAATGGAATCGAATTTGAACATTAGTGAACCTGAATTTCCGTAATGTTGTATGTAGAGGTATATTCAAGTTTTAAGTCATATTTTAAAGACAATAAATTCATTTATTTGTCCTGTCAGTCCTCGAAAGTGTAAAGCAGTTATCTACAGAAAGCTTAGGGCCAGCTTGCGGTGCCACTTGAAAAGTAGTGTACGAGGCAAATGTATGTGCTATAGCTAAGCTAGCTACTTCGTGAGATGTAGTAGCGGCCCTATAAGTTGCTCAAGAATACTCCTAGGGCGGTTGCATTAAAGAATTTACGCTTGCTTGCCCCTTTCCTCATGGCAGAAAGACGAAGCCCACCATAGGCTTGCCCCTGGGCCTATTCTGCACTCACTTCGCCTACTGGTCTCTTTTTGCCCGGTAAATAGGTTTTTAAAGGGCTCAGAAGTGGCGTCCGAAGACTCTTCTAATCTACTTTTCCTTCAAAGTTGAAGTCAGTTTTATTTTAATCCATTTTGGCTTTGTTTCACATTACAATAACATTTATTTAAGTAGTATGTTAGACATATATCGTTAACGTTAATTTCCTATTTGTATTTCTTTTATTTTAACGACAAAAGAAATATTAATATAAAAAGTAAGTAAAGAAGTTACATTCAGCAGGGCCGAATCTCGCATACTCACCACTACGTTTTTCGCATTCTACTCTTCAAGTTCTTTTATTTGATACCCATATCTCTAGGATTGTTAAAAAAAAGTAATCGCAGTGTCTACCAGATTTATTTTAAAATTAATTTTTAGGCAGATAATACACATTTATTTAAGGAGCGACTTAAACATTCGGTCTGGGTTTGTCTTATGATAAATGTTTATTTATTTATTTATTCAACTTATACAAGAAACTCATCTAACACAATATGGCAGTCGAATTCAATTGACTCTTAAAGTAAATTTTAAAATATTAAAACTTAGTATAAGTACAATAAAACAAATAAGAAAGAAAAAAAAAAAGAAAAAAAGCATGTACACAACTAGCATAGAGCCACACCCACAACCGATACAGGACCAAATTGCAAGTGAACCCCTAAGCCATCGTAAACATGCATAAGCATGGCTACCGATAATAGTTAACAACAATTAACTTTCGACTCATTATAACTTTTTAAGGTTAAAAGTTAGTTCAAGTACGACATAGGTAAATCGCGCGTATTAAGCAATTTTGTTTTAATGGACTTTAAAGAGTCCGTTAATGAGAATAAGTGATAGACGTCATTTAGGTTCTTGTGAACAACTCTGAGCGGGTTAAACAGTTCGTAATTATATTTGCATTGACTAAGCTTTATCAAGACAAAGTGCCTAGAGAAGCGGTTAGGGACATTAAAACCTATCTCACGAATTAATGCTGGCGAGTCAGTTGTACCATTTATTAATTTCATTACGAAGGAAACCCCAAGAACAAATCTACGTTTCTCGAGAGACGGTAGGGACAGCAGAAGCAACCTATTTTCATAGGGTGGAAGAGGGGCAATCGGGTCCCAACCCAAATTCCTAAGGGCAAACAGCAAGAATTGCTTTTGAACAGATTCAATTGAATCTTCGTAGCACCTATATGAAGAAGACTGAGGCATACTCGAGTATGGGTCTAATCAAACACATGTACAACCTTTTCGTAATGTAAGGATCATCAAGCTCTTTGGACCACGTCTTTATAAACCCAACCGCTGTCCTAGCTTTGCTTAACGAGAGCTCAATAGGCAAATAGAACGTCCAAATCTGTGAACGAATCGACGTCTTCCAACTTGTGCGAATCAATGAAATAGTGAGTAATGAACGACTTCCTTCTTCAGAAAGAAAGCTTCTTACATTTATTTAGATTTATTTTCAGAAATTCAAAGAGCACCATGCAACCAAATTATTCAAATCACTTTGAAGATGATGTGATTGCGATTCTACGGAAAAGGAAGATAACAGTTTCACATCATCAGCATACATCAGGATCTCGCTGAATTTAATCACGGAGTGCAGATCATTGATGTATAAATTAAACAAAATGGGTCCTAAGTGGCTATCTTGAGGTACGCCAGACGTCACGGGGAATTCATCTGAGGTTATGAGGTTAACCAAAACCCTGAATTATCTACCATTCATATAAGAGCTTAACCACTCCACTAAGAAGAAAGGTAAGCCAGAGGCTTGGAGTTTAAAGATTAGTAGTCTATGGTTAACCAAATGAAGCGCTTTGCTAAAGTCAGTGTATATGACATCAGTGCGAGAGCCACTAGAAAAAGCCTTGAAAACATGAGAAGTAAACTCAAACAGGTTGGCAATGCCTCTGTAGTTCTCTACAAGTTGCCTACTATCACTTTTGTGAATAGGAATAAGGAAACAAGACTTCCAACACAAAAGGAAAACACCTAAATTCAAGGACTTGTTAAAAATCTTTGAGATAACACCACATACCTCGCTAGCACAAGGTATAAGTACACATGAGGGGATTCCATCAGACCCAGGCGAGCAATTATATTTTAGAGAGCTTAATCCTTCAAAAACGTCATTTTCAGATACAACAAAGTTAGGAATTGAAATCAAATTAGAAATCGGATATGGCTTGCTGATAAATCAAAATTGGCAGTTGAAAAGTTCTGTCGGAAGTATTCCGCAAAGAGATTTGAGGTTTCAAAATCATCCGAGGACTCGGACCCATTAAAAGACACATGCGAGGGATTTATGGAGATTTTTCTTTTAGAAATAACGAACTTGAAAGAAATATTTTTCCTTTACGCTTTGATTCATTTGATTTTTGCAAACAAAAATTTTGAGCTCTGATATAAATCTCTCTTTTTTTTTTGTTTTCTCTCTTTTTTCTCTGTTATTTTTTCGCTGTTTGGAGTTTGTGTTGCTATTGATCTCTCGTTACAGTGTCAACGTAACAGAGAAGTTTTGCACAAATTTGGTTGATAAATTTTTATGTTAGGGATTTGTTTTTAGTGATTTTTGTGTCCGTTCTTCATAATCCACAATTGTCTTTTTGACTGGACATGGAGTGTTTATATACACCTTGTCGGGCGAAAACGGGCCCGGAATCTGATAGATTCGTTTCTTGTTGGCTCTGCGAGCGCTTTGGTCATGCAAAGTGTACCGGTATTCTCGGCCGTGATGCTGACGCAGTCGCTGACCCGTCTGAAGGCTTAAGATGGTCATGTCCTGACTGTAGGCAGCGGGACATTGATTTTTATAAACTTTTCACGGAGACCCGTTATGGTTTCTCGGCATTGAGTTGAAATCTCAGTTCCTTGTGGGAAAAGTTTGAGCTCATTAAGTCTAGGTTTAATGAGTGTCGTTTTATTGGATACTCATTTTCTACTCGTAGCGTAGCGTGTGGGACGTCACCTCTGGCTTTCTCCAAATCTGATTCGTTGGTACAAGTTACCGATCCCTCTAACTCTAAAATGAACAGTAATGTTTCCGATATTGCTGAGTCGGTTGGTAGCAAAACAGTTACAAACAAGCCGGCAAGTCCTTCTCTTTTAAGCTACGCTGAAGGGCAAGGGTATCTCCGCCCAGAGCCGCCACTCACTATAATCAAACGCCATCGCCTAAAAGTAATGAAGAGAAAAATAAATCATCCTCTCCTCCTGGCTGTTCGCGTGTGAATGTTGCTCAGCAGACTGGGCAAGTCTCACAAGCTGCAGGTACAAGGGCGATAACCCCATCTATATTCTCCCCAACTCGGAACTCTCCTACCGTGAACCCCCCTCCTGTTCCAAATAATGACATTTGCTTGACGGCAGTTCCTCCAAGAAAAGCAATATTTGTGTCAAGACTGGCACCTGAAACTTCGGTGGATAACATAAAAAGTTATCTGGCGACGAAAGTCCCATCAATCAACTTAAAGCGCGTTAGCGTCTTCAAAATGGCTCCTTCTCAAGTTAGGGCAATCTCCTCTTTTAAAATATTAGTTCCGACTGAAAACAGTGATATGTTGTTAAACAAATCACTGTGGCCAGTAGGATCCTTAATTAAGGAATTTATCCCTCGTGATCGTCCCCGTAATACCAAGGCAATAGTCTTGTCGCCTTCAAAAAACTAATTGTTTCTTCAGGCCCACTATCTCTCATTTATCAAAATGTTAGGGGCCTAAATTCGAAAATTCGTTCTACTTTTCTAAATTCAGTGAGCACGGAATTTTTCTGTTTGGCCTTTACTGAAACTTGGCTAACACCCGATCTTCATTCGTCGGAACTTTTTCATAATTCTTTCCAAGTCTTTAGAAATGATCGAGTGAATCGCATTGGTGGTGGTGTATTAATTGCCATATCTGCGTCAGTCCCGTCCAATTTAATTGAATTTCCCACTTCTCCTACCGTTGAATTTATCGCTATTCGTGCGAATATGCCTGATAAACATCTTTTTATAACCTGCTCCTATACTCCCCCAAATTCCGCTTTCACCATTTACAGGAAACATGCTTCCCTCATTTGTGAAGTGGCCAAGCGGTCTAGACCCACCGATTTGGTCGTTGCATTGGGTGACTCAATTTGCCTCAAGTCACTTGGTGTAACACTGATAATTCTGGCTGTTTGGTTCCTACTTCAAGGTCTAATAGGGCTGTTGTGTTCTTTAGTGAATTGTTTGATCATAATTTGAGTCAATATAATCGTAACCCTAATTGTAAAGGTAAACTGATTGATCTCTGCTTTGCCAATTTTCCCGAGATTTACGTAAATCGTTGTCTATCTTTTAGTTTACCTGAGGATCCTTATCATCCATCAATATGCATTTCCTTTCATCATATGAATGATGGTTTGTTGAAATGGTTTGTTGTTAATGTGCCAAATCAAACTTTTTTAAATAATTATTCTGTTTTTCATAAAATCAATATTGTATTACTAAAACATCGTCTTTCACATTTGACGCTTGATTTCTCAACCGGTAGTATTGAAAGCTTATTGTCATCGCTTTACATTAAATCTTGCTATTGCTGCATCTGTTCCTATCAAGCAATGTCGACCTCGAAGCAGGTGTCCTCCGTGGTTTAATAAGACAATTAAATATCACAAGAATAGAAAAAACTTGCTATTCAAAAAATATTCGAAAAGTGGCTCTGCGCTCGACTATGTCGCTTACTCGGTTGCGAGGCATAGATTTAACTCCCTCAACCATCATTATTACTGCAGATACCTTCAGTCCATTAAATCCTGTCTGTTTGCTAATCCTAAATTCTTCTTTAAATTTGTTAACTCTAAAAGAAAAATTTCCACATATCCCTCTCATGTTTCTTTTAATGGCTCTGATTCCTCGGATGATTTTGAAATCTCAAATCTATTTGCTGAGTATTTCCGACGAAACTTTTCGATTGCTAATTTCGATTTATCAGCAAACTACCCATATCCTATAACTAACTCTGTTTCAATTCCTAACTTGGTTATTTCGGAAGATGACGTTTTTTAAGGGTTGAGTTCTCTAAAATACAGTTGTTCGCCAGGACCTGATGGAACTGCTTCATGTGTACTTAAATCTTGCGCTGTCGAGTTATGTGGTGTGATCTCAAAGATTTTTAACATGTCCTTGTATTTAGGTGTTTTCCCTTCGTGTTGGAAGAGTAGTTTCCTTACTCCTATCCACAAGAATGGAAGTAGATAATTTGTTGAGAACTACAGAGGCATAGCCAAGTTGAGTGTCTTGCCCAAGTTGTTCGAGCGTATTGTGACTCACCATTTGGTCTTTGCCATTCATTCGTATATTTCTCCGCACCAGCGCGGTTTTCGGAAAGGGCGATTTACGGTCACCAATTTGCTAGAGTTTACTTGCCATGTTTTCAAGGCTTTTTCTAGTGGCTCTCGCACAGATATTATTTACACTGATTTAAGCAAAGGATTTGATATGGTTAACCATAGACTACTTATATTTAAACTCCAAGCCTCTGGTTTCCCACCCTACTTAGTGAAATGGATAAGCTCTTATCTGCACAATATATCCTTCAGGGTTTTATTTAACTTCATCACCTCGGATGAATTCTCCGTTATGTCTGGCGTACCTCAAGTAAGTCAATTAGGTCCCATTTTATTTAGTTTATACATTAACGATCTCCCATCGGTGGTTAATTCCAGCCACATCTTAATGTATGCTGATGATGTGAAACTGTTTTCTTCCTTCTTTGTTGAATCGCAATCACATCATCTTCAAGGTGATTTGGATAATTTTGTTGCATGGTGCTCTTTGAATCTTCTGAAACTAAATCTGAGTAAATGTAAGAAGCTTTCATTCTCAAGATTTCATAGATTCGCATAAGTTGCAGGACGTCGATTCGATCACAGATTTAGGCGTTCTATTTGACCATAGGTTACGTTTTAACTTGCATATTGAGCTCTCGATTAGCAAAGCTAGGTCCTCGCTTGGTTTTATAAAAAGGTGGTCCAAAGAGCTTGATGATCCCTACATTACGAAGAGTCTGTACATGTGTTTGGTTAGACCCATACTCGAGTATGCCTCAATTGTGTGGTCTCCTTCATATAGGTGCTACGTAGATTCAATTGAATCTGTTCAAAAGCAATTCTTGCTGTTTGCCCTTAGAAATTTGGGTTGGGATCCGATTGCCTCTCTTCCTCCGTATGAAAATAGGTTGCTTCTGCTGTCCCTACCGTCTCTCGAGGAACGTACATTTGTTCTTGGCGTTTCCTTTTTAATTAAAGTAATAAATGGTGCCATTGACTCGCCTTCATTACTTGGTGAAATAAGCTTTAATGTCTCTTACCGCTTCTCTAGGCACTTTATCTTGGTAAAGTCAATGTAAATTTAATTATGAGCTGTTCAATCTGCTCAGAGCCGTTTGCAAGAACCTAAATGACGTCTACCACTTATTCTCGTTATCGGACTCTTTAAAGTCCATTAAAGCAACATTGCTTAATACGCGCGATTTACCTATGTCGTATTTAAATTAGCTTTTACTAAAAAATCGTTACGTTTCGAAAATGAATTATTGACAATTTATTATCGGTTGCCAGCCTTATGCATGTTTGCGATGGCTTAGGGGTTCATTTGCAATTTGGTCCTGTACCGGTTGTAAGTGTGTCCCTATGCTGACAGTGTACATGCTTTTTTTTCTTTTTTTTTTTTTGTTCTTATTTGTTTTATTATACTTATACTAAATTTTATTATTAATTAATATAAGTTTTGCATTAAGAGCCAATTGAACTCGACTGTTATTTGTTTAGTTGAGTTTCTAGTATAAGTAGAATAAATAAATAAATAAATAAGTAAATAAAAAAGTATTTGGAATTAGCAAACAAGGAGGATTTAACAAACTGAAAGTATCTGCAATAGTATTGGCGGTTGAGCGGATTAAATTTATGCTTTGCCAATGAGTAAGCGAAATAGTCGAAAGAAGAATTACTTTTCGAAAATTTTTTGAAAAGCTTGTTTTTCCTGTTCTTGTAATATTTAATTGTTTTATTAAACCACGGGGGACACTTGTTTCGAGGACGGGACTGTTTGATCGGAAAGGATGCAGAAATAGCTTGTTTTGATATATTATAGAATGACGACAGTAAGCTGTCAATACTTCCCATTGAGAAATCAAGCACAATATGGGAAAGATGTGATTTTAGCATCAAAACATTGATTTTATAGAAATCATAAAATTTATATGAAAAATTTGAATTTGGAACATTATGGAAGTTCATCGAACCAACATGCTTGTAATGAAAGGAAATGCCCAATGCTGGAAGCTATGGATCCTCAGGTAAACTAAACGGAAGACAACCATTAACGCAAACTTAGGAAAATAAGCAAAGCAAAGATCAAGCAACCTACCATTGCAATTAGGTGTACCATTGTATGGAACTAAATTATAATCAAATAAATCATTAAAGAACACAACGGCTCTACCAGATGTTGAGGTAGGAATCAAACAGCCAGAACTATCACTGTAGCGCCAAGTGACTTGAGGCAAATTGAAGTCACCTAACGCAATGACTATATCGGTAGGTTTAGATTGCTTGGCCATTTCACAAGTGAGAGCGGCCTCTTTCTTGTAAATGAAGATATCAGAATTTGGGGGAATATAGGAGCAGGTTATAAATAGCTGTTTATTAGGCATTTTCGCACGAATGGCGATAAATTCAACGTCAGGAGAAGCGGGAAATTCTATTGAATTGGACACGACTGACGCAGATATGGCAATTAATACACCACCACCAATACGATTCACTCGATCATTTCTAAAGACTTAGAAAGAATTGTAAAAAAGTTCCGACGAATGAAGATCGGGTTTTAGCCACGTTTCAGTGAAGGCAAAAGAGAAAAACTCGGTACTCACTGAATTTAGAAATGTCGAACGAATTTTTGATTTAGGCCCTTATATTTTGATAAATGAGAGAAAATGAGCCTGAAGAAATGTTTAGTTGTTTGAAGTGGAAAGAGCTACTGCATTAGGATTGCGGGGTCGTTCCAGAGGGATAAATTCCTTAATTAAGGATCCAACCGGCTACAATGGTTTATTTAACATCAAATCCATATTTGCAGGGATCTAAAATTTTAAAAGATGAGATAGCTCTAGATTGAGAAGTAGCCAATTTGAATATACTAACGCGCTTTAAATTGACAGAAGGGGCTTTCGCTGCCAGATAACTTTTTATGTTATCAACAGATGTATCAGGTGCCAATCTTGACACAAATATTGCCTTTCTGGGAGGAACTGCCTTCAAGCATATGTCATCTGTACTGGGAGCAGCAAGAAAAGTAGAATTTAATCACTTGCAACTTTGTGTAGGTATGGCGGATGTTCTCCATTTTTGCCCGTAAGTAGTAGAACGCTTCGTAAATGTAAAGTAAATATGGAAAATTTCAGCCTTGTAACTTCCATAATTTCCGAATAACGAGTAAAAATCTCAAAATTTTAATGAGAAAAAACTGAGTTTCGTTCAGTTTAGGCCCATTTCAATATCAACCTGCGTGCAGAAATTTCCAATGTTTCTACTAAATTTAAAGTCGATATTTTAATTTTTGCGACTAGGAAGGTGCGAACAACATACACCACACTGATGGACGGACATGGGTAAATCAACTCAAACGCGTAAAAACGCTGATCAAGAATATATGTACTTTATAGCGTCTTGAAGCTTCCTTTTGGGGGTTACATACATTAGGGAATAAAACAAAATGGCCATACCCCCATCTTACAGTGGTGGGTATAAAAATTAAATCAACTCTAATATGGGTATCAGTATTTTACAAATCAGCGATCTTTAAAATTATGAATTATACGTCAATTTTTCTTTATGTAGATATGGCCACAACTTATATGTTGATAGTGTACTTATTTAAATTCGACTTAAAAAACCTTATGCCGTGCTCCACATAATAGAAACGACACATCCCAATCGACAAGCATAAATCATATACCACAATTCATCAAACATAACCCTACTTCGATTATATGGCGTTATTTCCAGCAAATAAGATTTTGATAAATATCAAAGAACGCAAAATTAATGATTCCATTCGAAATATTTCCCACAAAATGTTCACTTATTACATGTTGTTGTTCCACAGAAAACAAAAAAAAAAAAGAATAAACACAAAGACACCGATTTTTGGATGAATATTGTCTTCTGACTTTAAAAATGTTTAATGAATTTAGAATAGTTAATAAAAAAATAACTTTCGGGAATTTGTCACCACTTTTCGTTTTTTTCATCTTTTCCCCGTAAAATGAATTTCCAACACTTTTTGTTTCCTTTTTATTTGTAGAAATTTTCCTTTTTAGATTTTTGATTAATGTACAATATGTTGAAATATACACTTTTCTTTTGTTTAAGGCTTAAATTTTATATTTTTAAATTAAATAATTTCAAGATTACCTGCAGCAAATTTTCGCTATATTTTTCTTTACCTTTCTTTTCTCTTGTACACCGAATAATGCGAAGAAAACCAAGAACATAGAATCACCATGAACCCTCAGGGTTTTGCTGTTCTTTTACAGTAAGGTAAATAGCATGTTGAGGTTTTTTTTCTTCTTCCATAAATAGTCAAAATTTTTTACAATTGTGGGTATTTTAACACATCTGTACTTTTAATTTCAATTAAAACCTTAGAGAAACATTACTATATTCAAATACATTTGAATGAAATTTTATACACAAGCAACCACGTTCGTAAAACTATCGTTCCTTTCAGTTTATCTGCACCATGAATAGATTCATGCAGATTTTTTTTATATGTTTACACCTTTTTCAAATTTCCGTCTGTTCTAAACGTAATTTTTTTTTTTTTGGAAAAGGCCTACATTTTTGTGTACTCCATGCTTGTAAATGCGACTTTTACAAAACTTTTCACTAATTTCTACTTTTATTTTCGTTGCAACAGATTTTTACACATCAGTCTGGAAAATTATTTTTTTCTTCTATTCATTATTTAACTTCTTCTTGATTTGCTTAATATTACGGAATTATTCATGAAATAGATTGAACAAAAATCAGAAAAAAAATTGAAAAATGAAGACAATTTTTGATTGTTCTCAAAAAGTCTTTAATCGTCAATATTTTATTCTGAGTAGGTTTCAGCACTTGGTCCATTTTTCTACACTATATCACGAACTGTAGAGTCCTCTTCAGGCTCGCCAGATGTTAACGTGACGTAGGTAGTGAAAAGTGCTAGCTCGAAAGCTGTTCTAGAGGGCGTAACTACCTACCACAGCCCTTCCTCCGTCGCGGCCACTCACTTATTTCGGGTGAAGAGAACCTACTCGAAGGACGGTGACTACTCGTCACTGAATATTCGCAAGGTTGTGCGGCCTTTCTAAACACCCCTCCTACTCTTACTCGAAGATTGCTTATTAGTTATTCACTGGCCGATGGCCATCCGCCACCCGTTACCACCAAATTAGCCTGAGATTAGCTCTGTGGTTCGTTATGGGAGGGCGAGTACATGTATGTATGTGAGAATATGTGCTTATATGTGTATAATTATTTGCCTGCTTGTTGACATATGTGTAGGTTGAATATAGATACCATGTAGGTATATTTGTATGTGGTTTGTACTTTTTCTTGTCTGTGTAAACGAGTGCAAGCTGCTACCGTTTATTATTCTTTGTCTCTCCGCAGCCGCCGATCGATGGTGGATTGATCAGTACAATTTACTTAAAAAAGATTGACCTAAGCTAGTTATGCTGAGCGAATCCTTGGAACAAAGGGTAGGTCTGTGATGCGCATAGTGTTGTGTTATACAAGCAATGAAGTAATGTCCTCTCTCTTTTGTAATTTTTTCTTCTTTGTCTACGCCTTTTTTAAGTTTCTCAAATCCGAAAGGAAAACCACCATATATCTCTTGCATGTTTCTTCCAGTGGCTATGAGTCCTGCGGTCATATTGAAACTTCAATTCTTTTTGCTGTATACTTCTGACGAAATTTTTCAAGTGCTGATTCCGATTTAATTGCTTACTATTCGTATCCAACGAATAACATTGTTTCGATTCCTAACTTGACCATATCAGAAGATAACGTTTTAGGTGGTTTGAGGTATCAAATAAAGTTGTGCGCCTGGACCTGATGGGATTTCAGCATGTGTACTTAAATCATGATCTGTCCGGCTATGTGGTACTATTTCAATGATTTTAAAATCAGGTGTGTTTCGTTTGTGGAAGAGTAGTTTTCTTATCGCAATCCACAAATGTGGAAACAGCATCACCTTGAGGACTACAGAGGCATCCCCAAACTGAGTGTCTTACCTAAATTGTTTGAGGGAATTGTTATTCAGCATTTAGTTTTTACTGTTAAATCTTATATTTCTACACGCCAGCATTACAAAAAAGCTATGCGCGTGCTTAGTTAGACCAATAGATTGTTGTTTGGTCTCGTTCGTACAGGTGCTATATAGATTCAAATGCATCTGTTCAAAAACAATTCTTGCTGTTTGCCCTTAGGAATTTTGGTTGGAGCTCGCTTGTCTCTTTGCTTCCTTATGAACATAGGCTGCTTCTGCTATCGTTACTGTCACTTTAGAAGCAAAGTTTTATTCCTCGTGTTTCCTTCTCAATTAAGTTAGTTAATAGTATTGTCGATTCGCCCACATTACTTGGTGAGATAAACTTTAATTTCCCTGACCGCTTCTCTAGGCACTTTATTTTCATTCAGCTGAGTCAATGTAAATATAATTATGAGCTGGTTAACCAGTTCAGATTTGTTTGCAGAAATCTAAATGATGTCTATCATTCAATCTCAATATCGGGTTCTTTACAGTCTATCAAAACAACTTTGTTTACTGCGCGCAATTTGTCTAACTTGCAATCTTAACATCTCATTATGGTTCGAAAATTAATTGCCAAACTTTGCATGTTTGCTATGGCTTACCGGTTCACTTGCAATTTGCTTCTGAGCTGGAGCACCATCCATAAATTAAGGAATACCACCACAACTTGTGGTGATCAAATTTAAATGCTTTAAGTACCAAATTTATTGGGAAACGGGCAACCTGATCGAACGGCGAAGTTTGCTGCCTCTGCACATTTAATTATGAACGATATCGTCGAAAAGTTGCACATTCAAATATATATTGGAAGGAAAGTTAAAGAGGAAGCTATGGAGAAAAATCTCAATACTATTATCTCACTATTCCTCTGTTAACCATTTAGTTCCACTTTTATGTCCAACAGATATTGAAAAAATCAGGATCATAATATTTGCGAGAGTTCGCCTTGGCCATCCAATTGCAACAAGTTAATGGATCCTTAAGAAGTCTTCTTCTCTAATCTTCAACTGTGTTCATATTCTCATATCAGTAAAGCCCAATGTGTGACCGCATTAACTTTTCCCTTATTAGAAGAATTACATTTAGAAAAACTATTCCTAAGAACATCCTGAAATCAGGTACGGAGCGCAATATCGATATTATATATTATGTTATTAACACTACTAAGCTCACTATCTAGTTTTCCTTTCTTTGATAGAGCTGATACCCTGTATTGCTAGTCCTCAATGTACCTTTTTGGTCTAAGAATTTGTTTCATTAGTCTAAAAAATTATAATAATAGCAATGTTTATTACACCTACTACTGAAGGATGGCGGGATACTCGTTTTGTCAAAATGAAGCTTTAGAGACCTTATAAAATATGTTTATTCTTAACAACCGTAAAATTCTATATTGTATAATGCATATCCATCCGTGTGTGTGATGTGTGCCGTTGACATTTTCCTGACAAAAAATTAATATATAAACTTTAATTTTGGTAGAAACGTTGGGAATGGACACACGCTGGTATTGACAATGGGTTAAATTTATCAGATCAGAAGCCCGCAGCCTAAGCAAAAATTTGTGGGTTTTTGCTCAGTACTCACAAAATACGAATTAAGATGGCTCTATATTTCCTATATTTACTTTATTAATGATGTGCAAAAATGGAAAAAATCGGCCATGACCACAAAATACTGTAAATGGTTAAATTATCTTTTTTGACTGTTCTGAAGTGTTATGCTCATTAATTATAAACTAAACATAACGTTTTTTACATTCCTGATGAAAATATATTACGTGTCTAAAAATGCGTCAATTCTAAAACAAATATGGTGGACACCACGACGAGGTGATTAATTTTTCTTAACAATACTTCACAAAAGTTAAAAGATAAATTTTATCTTATTCACTTTCATATGACCTTAAATGAAAAGCATGCTGAGCTGAAGATTATAATAATGCTGAGTATGCAAAAATCGGCCCCAAGTGAATATAACTTTCTTACTTGTTAATTATTATTATTAAAACGTACTAGCTATTTTGATTCGAAAAATTAGATATTAATTATAAAAAAATGTCGTTCAGATTTGAATGTATCTAATTTTATTAAGGAAAATTTGTGACCTTTACTGTTCATTATTCGTTAAAATGTTTGGACGAACAATTCAAGATTTTATAGATATTGGATTATGCAATATAAGCGGTTCCTTTTCATTTTTTAATAGTTTTGGATTAGTTAGTTGTTCTAAATATACACATATGTGAGTTTTACTTTCTAAAAGCTTATATATTGAATTTATTTCACTTTGTATTCTATTTCGTTCTTTATAACAATTTGGAAATGATTTAAAGTTATATTAAAATTATCATTCTCTAATATTTTTATTTTACTAGTACGGCAATTTTCAAAGTCTCAAAAAAAAATTGTTCGGGCAAAACTTAATATAAACTGGGCATCCTTGGAAAGGCTACTAATAGAGGATTCACTATATGCTAGTTTCGTTTTTTCACTGGATATGGTTTGGCCATAGTAACTACGCAACCTTTCGTCATATCAACCTCATTTCTGACATAGTGTAAAAATGTTGTTATAATATTTTGCAGAAAAATTCTCGAAAAGTTCTATTTTACTTGTATTTTGAGTTAAATTCCTCCGAGACTTCGTCTAACAGAATCCTGTTAGCATCCTTACAAATACATATATACATATTTATATAACTTTCATAACATTGTTTAAGAGTCAAAAGAAAATTCTTGGATATATTTTATAACCATCATTCAATATATCCAGAAATTATGTAGCCTATATGCAAAAAAGTTAGACTTCTTTTTCAGAAATACCGTTGACGTTGACCGCATTAATTAGTTCGCCAATCATAATTACCAGCATTAATCATTTTTGTTGAAATATTTTATTTTGGTAGCTAATTAAATGTTAATAACAACGCATTTGTTTCTGTCTCCAATATAAACGTCGTACATGAACAGTTGTCGTACACACAAAGTTATTTGATACATGGTATGTTGTAGGGATGCAAATTTGTATGGCATTTCATATGTCGTAAAAATGTACTGTAAGGCAGATTTACGGCTAAAAAAGCTCGTTGACTCTCTCAAGGCGTTCTTGTGTTAAGCTTCTTTCGGTAGGTTGTAGGTAATTTGCACTAATTAATATTTGGACGACTTTTGCTTTCATTTCGTTACGTTACTAGCTAAAATATGATTTTATGCGACAATTCGTCCTTGTTCCTGTTGGAGTGCAAAATGTTTTTATACGGACCTGACATTTTCCTGAACGGATTGCTTTTCTATTCTAAATGCATCTCCAAAGCGAACTAATTCTTGTGGTTCCTACCGTTGTCATAAATGCAACATTAAGGTAATACCCTTGCTTGTGTTTGTCACTCGTACGGGCTTAATATCTTGTATAATTCTCTAACCTGTCGTCCGATTACCTATGTTTTATCTAAGATAAAACATTTCCAATGTGGAACTAAACGCGATTTTCTATTCATATCTCGACATAATCTACCAGTCGTTAGAACTACCCTCACGCTCTGTTTTACCTTCTTTCGAGGGATCCAGGTGGACTATCTCCTTTGCAATCTCCAATCTTGTTGATAGAGAAAGGAAATGAAATGGCAATCGTCATTTACAGTTAGCTTCGCTTTTGAATACGTTTTCGTTGCAAACTAACAAGACAGTCACATTTGAAATATATCGGCTGACCTCTTTCAACTGGACAAACTTAGCCCACGCTAAATACATAAAACAACTTGAATCTAATTGCCAAAAACAAAGCAGAGAAAAGATTTTTGTGTTGGTATACTTTTTCATGCTCAATAATAACTATAAATTCGTTCTTACTCGAATTAATCGCTGTAATTTACAATATCACTGATGAACGAAGAGCGTTTATTTGCACTACTAATTCAACAGAACGTAAAAAAGTTGTGTGTGAATGCATAATCATTTTATTCCAAGAAAGCTTAAAAAATCGAACGCTTTACTTATATTACCGACGGCGAACTAGTGAGGTTATTATGTAAGTAGCACGTGACGTAACAAAAAGGAATTCCTGGTTAGCTTATATATGATTTAGAGTTTGCGTATATGGTAATTCATTTACGACACATAAAAAGAAAAGTACTGTGTCTGATCCTAATGTACTTTTTACTGATCTTTTTTGTAACTTCCCTCCATAACTTCGTTGACATAAGTGTGTCTGCCCTTGAATGTATCTGGCTACTTTTCTATCACTGCTTTTTCCAGCCATTTTTCTTTTTCTATTCACGCGTTCTCTAGTGCATTTCATTACATATTGCCATTGCTTCCCTCCCGACACTAAATTTGTCTAATTTGTTGCATTTTACCTATGAAACAACTGCCGTCAACAACACGAAGAACAATTACCAAAACAAACGCAAACTCAAAGACTCAACGACGTGTCTCCCAAAAAATCCTCTTTTTCTATTCAGCAAATTAACAACTGAAAATTTGCTGAGATGTGTAAAAAAGGCGTGGATACAAAGTTCTTTCTTTGAGCCTTAGTAAAGTTAGATTTGGTATATAATTATTATTATTAATTTATTTTATTATTTCTTTCTAACTCGTAATTGAAACTATATTTGACTAATATCTTCTCAATTGTGCTTGTTATGCGCCCGCCACGTTATTTTTTTAAATTTTATTAATATATGTATATTACTCGTTGGCCAAGTAGGATAGAACAGCAAGGGATAAATTGCGTAATGTAAGAAGTAATGTAGTGCATGACAAATGCGAACGTAAAAAAAGTGTAAAAGAGAGTATGGCTGTGAACGTTTATACATCTGGACGACAGGATTTAAAAAAAGTAAAGAGGATTTAAAAAGAAAGAAAGTAAGCTACTAAGTTTTGTGAACGCAATATGTCAAAAATGCGAAGTGTAGAATGGCGAATAGAAGTGACAATATTCGGACAGACAAATGGGATATGATCAAGAGATTGTAAGATGCCACATGTACACAAAGTGCTACTCCCTATGTTAATTTCCGATAGATGATCATTACATCTCATGTGATTAAACATTAGGCTGCTAATAAGGCAAATAATGCCGCGTCTGAGTCCGTAATTAATAAACCAAGGGGCTTTATTTATAAAGAGTGTAAAAATGTGAAAAAAAAGACCATAAGGTAAGTTATTCGAACGCTGTTGCCAAGAAAAAATTGAATGTTTCTTACCGATGCCCTGAAATCTACAGAAATCACTGAAGTGACATTGGTCCGGAAGATGAAACTTTATCTGCAGTGGCGTTGCCAAGAATGCCCAGAATGCAGAAGAATGACTGGGAACACATAGAAGATGAAAGAAAATGTATTAGATTTAAGGCTATATAGTAAAGGCTTGATTCCTAATACGTAAGGATGGGTTTTACCTCAGGGAAACGATTGCAAATCCGATAAAACGTAAGTCCGTCTGACCTGCAGCTATGAGGAATTTCTTTTGAAGGAGAGTGCTCACTAAACGGATGACTTCCAAGACCACCCAAGTGCTACGTGGGTGATTTGAGAAATAAGCTTCTATATCAGTTTGGCAACTCTGCGCGTGTCTTGTAGTCGCGTTTTTATTCTGTCAACAAATATATCAATTTTTTTAGTTGTATTTCTTAACTTTTTGCTTTATTTGTGTTTAAATTTAAAAATTCTCTTAAAGAATAAAGTGTGAATGTATTGTATATGAATTTATTAACCATTTATGTGAAAAAATTATTTTGGTTTATAGCAAGCAACAATTGAGCTCTTGGTAAAAGTCTCTCTTTTTGCCTTTTAATCTGTGTTTACAGTTTCCGTTAGTTTTCGCTCTATATTTACAGTGGGCAGGGAAGTGAGAAATTTGCTTTAATTTTCCTGAAAATTTGTGCCGTGGAAAAATTATTATTTTTTTTTTTTTTTGTTTTTCTTTTTCGTTTTTTTTCCTTCTTAAGCTACTTTTTTTTGTTTTCAATGGACATGGATTGTTTATTTACTCCATGTCGTGCGAAAACTGGCCCTGAATCTGAACGATTCATTTCTTGCTGGTTGTGTGATCGTTTTGGACATGCAAAGTGTGCTGGTATTACCGGCCGTGCTGCTGATGCAGTCCTTGACCCTTCTAAAGGTTTACGATGGTCATGTCCTGACTGTAGAAAGCGGGATATTGATTTCTACAAGCTCTTCACGGAGACGAGAAATTGTTTCTCAGATTTGAGCAAAAATCTCGGCTCTTTGTGGGAGAAGTTTGAATTAATCAAGACTAGGTTTGATGAATGTCGGTATATTGCGCAGTCATCTTCCTCTCCAGCTAACATAGTCTCAACGCGTAGCGTAGCGTGTGGTTCGTCACCTCCTAAGTCCGTTTCGTTGGTGCAAGTTAGCGATTCCCTAAAGGCTACAAATAATGTTAGTGTTTCTGCTACGGCTGAGTCGGTTGGTAACATAGATGTTACAAATAGTCCGAGAAGTCCTTCTGGCTTGAGCTATGCTGAAGTGGCAAGGGTATCTCCTCCCATAGATGTCACTCAATCTTCTCAGGCGTCATTGCCCAAAACTAATAAGGGTAATAGTAAATCGTCCTCTCCTCCTCGCTGTTCGGGTGTAAATGCTGGTCGCCAAACTGAGCAAGCTGCTCGTGCAAGTGTGGTTACCCCCTCTATATTTTCCCCAACTCATAACTCCCCATCCGTTAACCCTGCTGCTCCCAGTACTGATGACATATGCTTGAAGGCAGTTCCTCCTAGAAAGGCCATATTTGTGTCAAGACTGGCACCAGATACATCTGTTGAAAACATAAGGGGTTATCTGGCTGCGAAAGCCCCTTCTGTCAATTTAAAGCGAGTTAGTATTTTCAAACTGGGTCCTTCTCAAGCTAGAGCTATCTCATCTTTTAAAATTCTAGTTCCGACCGAAAATATGAATTTGATTTTAAATAAAACTTTGTGGCCGGTTGGATCATTAATTAAGGAATTTATCCCTCGGGACCGACCCCGTAATGCGAATGCATTAGCTCTTTCCCCTTCAAAAAACTAAATACTTCTTCAGCCTCATTTTCTCTCATTTATCAAAATGTTAGGGGCCTAAACTCAAAAATTCGTTCTACCTTCCTAAATTCAGTGAGTACGGAGTTTTCCTGTCTGATCTTCACTGAAACATGGCTGAAGCCAGTTCTACATTCGTCGGAACTTTTCCATAATTCGTTTCAAGTTTTCAGAAACGATCGTTTGTATCGCAATGGTGGTGGTGTTTTAATTGCTATTTCTACGGCACTCCCCACCTATTCGTTTGAATTTCCAACTACTCCCGATGTTGAATTTATCGCCATTCGAGTGAAATTTCCTAACAAACACTTATATGTGACCTGCTCCTATATTCCCCCAAATTCGGATATCTCTGTATATAAGAAACAGGCCGCCCTCATTTGTGAAGTGGCCAAGCAATCTAAATCTACCGATATAGTCCTTGCGTTGGGTGACTTCAACTTGCCTCAAGTCAATTGGTTTTACAGTGATAGTTCTGGCTGTTTGATTCCTTCCTCAACATCTGATAAAGCCGTTGTGTTCTTCAATGAATTATTTGATAATAATTTAGTTCAATACAATGGTACCCCTAATTGTAATGAGAGATTTCTTGATCTCTGCTTTGCAAATTTTCCTGAGGTTTGCGTTAATCGTTGTCTTCCGTTTAGTTTACCTGAGGATCCATATCATCCAGCATTGGGTGTTTCCTTTCATTACAAGTCTGTTGGTTCGTTGAACCTCTATAACGTTCCAAATTCAAATTTTTCATATCAACGTTATGATTTCCATAAAATCAATGTTTCCATACTAAAATCTCATCTTTCTCATTTTGTGCTCGATTTCTCAGAGGGAAGCATTGATAGCTTACTGTCGTCGTTCTACAATGTATTAAATCAAGCTATTTCTGCATCCGTTCCGATCAAGCAGTCCCGTCCTCGAAGTAAGGACCCCCCGTGGTTTAATAAGACAATTAAATACTACAAGAATAGGAAAAACAAGTTGTTCAAAAAATTTTCGAAATGTGGTTCTTCTTTCGACTATTTCGCTTACTCTGTTGCAAGGCATAAATTTAATTCCCTCAACCGCCAATACTACTGCAGATACCTTCAGTTTGTTAAATCCTCCTTGTTTGCTAACCCTAAATACTTTTTTAAGTTCGTAATTCCAAAAGAAAAATCTCCATAAACCCGTCGTTTGTGTCTTTTAATGGCTCCGAGTCCTCGGATGATTTTGAATCCTCAAATCTATTTGCGGAATACTTCCGACAGAACTTTTCAACTGCCAATTTTGATTTATCGGAAAATTATCCATATTCGATTTCTAATTCGGTTTCAATTCCTAACTTTGTTATATCGGAAAATGACGTTTTTGAAGGATTGAACTCTCTGAAATATAATTGTTCGCCTGGACCCGATGGCATCCCCTCATGTGTACTTATATCTTGTGCTGGCGAGCTTTGTGATGTTATCTCAAAGATTTTTAATAAGTCTTTGAATTTAGGTGTTTTCCCTTTGTGTTGGAAGACTTCTTTCCTTATTCCTATTCACAAAAGTGGTAGTAGGCAACTTGTAGAGAACTACAGAGGCATCGCCAAGTTGAGTGTCTTACCTAAACTGTTCGAGCGAATTGTGGCTCAGCATATAGCCTTTTCCATGAAATTGTATATTTCTCCTTTCCAGCATGGTTTTCGAAAGGGAAGATCTACGGTGACCAATCTGTTGGAGTTTACTTCTCATGTTTTCAAGGCTTTTTCTAGTGGTTCTCGCACTGATGTCATTTACACTGACTTTAGCAAGGCGTTTGATATGGTTAATCATAGACTTCTTAGATTTAAAATCCAGACCTCTGGCTTTCCTCTCTTCTTAGTTGAATGGTTAAGCTCTTATCTGTATGGTAGATCATTCAGGGTTTTGTTTAACCTCATTACCTCGGATGAATTTTCCGTGACGTCTGGCGTACCTCAAGGTAGCCACTTAGGACCAATTTTATTTAATCTTTACATCAATGATTTGCCCTCCGTGATTAAATTCAGTAAGATTTTAATGTATGCTGATGATGTGAAACTGTTTACTTCTTTTTCCGTAGAATCGCAATCACATCATCTTCAAAGTGATTTGAACAATTTGGTTGCATGGTGCTCCCTCAATCTTCTGAAGCTAAATCTAAATAAATGTAAGAAGCTTTCTTTCTTAAGAAGGAAGTCGTTTAGTACCCAATACTTCATTGATTCGCACAGGTTGGAAGACGTCGATTCGTTCATTGATTTAGGCGTTCTATTCGATTATAGGTTACGTTTCAATTTGCATATTGAGTCCTCGTTAAGCAAAGCTAGGTCCGCTCTTGGTTTTATAAAGAGGTGGTCCAAAGAGCTTGATGATCCTTATATTACTAAAAGGCTTTACACGTGTTTGGTTAGACCTATTCTTGAGTATGCCTCTGTTGTGTGGTCTCCTTCATATAGATGCTACGTTGGTTCAATTGAATCTATACAAAAGCAATTCTTGCTGTTTGCACTTAGGAATTTGGGTTGGGACCCGATTTCCCCTCTTCCACCCTATGAAAATAGGTTGCTTCTGTTATCCTTACCGTCACTCGAGAAACGTAGATTTGTGCTTGGGGTTTACTTCCTAATCAAATTAATAAATGGTGCAATTGATTCGCCCGCATTACTTCGTGAGATTTGCTTTAATGTCCCTAACCGCTTCTCTAGGTACTTTATGTTGATAAAGCTTAGTCAATGCAAATATAACTTTGAACTGTTTAACCCGCTCAGAGTTGTTTGCAAGAACCTAAATGATGTCTATCATCTATTCTCATTAACGGACTCTTTAAAGTCCATTAAAGCAATATTGCTCAACAAGCGCGATTTACCTATGTCGTACTTAAACTGATTTAACCTTAGATTTTGTCATTATGAGTCGAAAATTAATTTGTTGTTAACAATTATCGGTTGCCAAGCTTATGCATGTTTGCGATGGCTTAGGGGTTCACTTGCAATTTGGTCCTGTATCGGTTGTGGGCGTGGCTCTATGCTAATTGTGTACATGCTTTTTTTTTTTTTTCTTTCTTTTTTTTTTTTCCTCCTTATTTGTTTTATTGTACTTATACTAAGTTTTATTATTAAATAATTTTAAGATTTACTTAAGAGTCAATTGAACTCGACTGCCATTTTGTTTTAGTTGAGTTTCTTGTATAAGTGGAATAAATAAATAAATAAATAAATATTAATGCTTGGAAGTCAAAAGCCGCTCCCTACACCATCGCTCTTCGAACCATCAGTAAATGAGAGTGAAAAATGCTTCCATTTGGTATTGACAGAAAGTATTCAAAACCAAAAGAATTTTTCAATAAGCTATGTACACCACTTCTTACAATATTCAAATTATTAATTTTGCCAGCAAAGATTTTATAAAGGGAAGGAGAGGAATTGAGTGATAGAAGGTCTTAAATGAGAGGTAAGGCCGGATGGTTCTCAAAAGAAAATATTTTATTAGATGAAAAATTGGCGAGTAAACGAAGTCTTTCTTGTAGAGGCATAACATTTGCTATCTGTTCCAAGCTTAGTGTGTGTGTAGAATTTACGCCACCAAGAGCCAGACGAAGGCAATTCCATTGAATTTTGTATAATTTCAGAAGGTGCTTATTTGAAATGTCCAATAAAAGCAAAACAGGGTATTCTAAATTAGCCTGGCTAATACCACATGCAGTTTAATCATGCAAAAAGGGTCGGAATCCCAAGAAATGCCTTAAATAGATATCAGTACCTTAGTCAGATGAAAGTATTGTTTAGCAATGTTGTCAATGTGAGCAGCAGGAAAAAGTTTTGAGTGTAGAAAAAAACCCAAAAAGTCGAACGTTTTAACTATCAGAAAACAAAACCATATATGAAAAGAGGAGAAGAAGAACCTTATATATAAGAAGGAAGGAAACTGAAAATTTTTCAATGTATAAATTAAAACATGGAGAACTCAATACACATCCCCAAGGAATACTTGCGAAAGATTTCTTTTGTACAAAAACATCATCGTTTTTAATTAACATGTTCTTATAGAAAAAAACATCATATAGTAAATTACACAATTTGATAGAGAGAATTTAAATTTACCATTGAAGAAATCACACGCTGAGGTTATACTTAGAAAGCCGGGAATAAGAATATGGTCCTAAGCAAGCGCTGAGTTGATTGTTGATTGTTGACCACAAAGTGACTGTATTGTCTTGGACAGATCTGGAACATCTAAAACCAAATTGAAAGTTGCTGAGGATACAGTTAGATTCAAGATACCACTCTTAACGTGGATATAATATTTTCTCAAAAATGTTCGTAAGGGTGGAAACTAAGGCAAAACATCCGTAGGAATTGAGATCAGTCGGCGAGCTGTTCTTTTTTCTTAAATTGAAGATTTCGAAGTCGTACCAGGAAGAGGGCATATAACTGGTAATTACAGTGTTGTTAAGTTTCTTTAGTGGAATTAATCTGTTTTTGATGTTCAACATTTTGAGATGTTTGTTGCGAAAACTATATAAGAGTGGAGATGAGTCTTTTGAGGGATTAATGGCTTCATCGAGTTCAAAGAGAAATATGTTATTTAAGTAAAAATTTTCACGTTCCTCACCAAGCAGTACAGAGGGGATTATTGGACCGGAATGTCCAGCGAGTTTATTACAAACCCGGTTGCGTGCGGTGCTCCATCAAGGATTAGGATGGAGCTACGGAGATCTCTTTACAATAAAGATATTATTCAAGCTGTTGGGATTCGCTAGTGCCATTGAGTTGAACTACTTTTATTATTGATAGAGTGAAAACTAGAGTAAGGCTTAACACTTTTGTAATTTTTGAATAAGGTCAAAGACTTGAGGTAGATTGGACATATTGGTCGTAATTTCGTGAAGAAGTAATTTCAGAAGAACGGTTGTCTGTAATATGTGCCACGGTTTAAGGAGTTAGCAACTTTGTATTAAAAGAGGCTATGTCATTATCAGATCGCTTGATTGTCGGTTGTGAAGTCGGTGGGGATAACTTAGGGGAACTGTCTAGAGATGTTGAAAAATTGTTGTTTGGATGAGCGTAAGTACTCCGAAAGAAGGTGTAAATTTGAGGCTTCAGGTGCACTCATGGCTTATGCTACAGAAAAGGCAAACCAGCTTTTGACACGTGCAGGTTCTGTCTGACTTGATGTCTAATTTGAATATTTGATACAACTATGGGAGAAAACTTAGGTGGGCTGTGTACGAAGGCACAGGAGAATTGGAAACACGATCGAATTTGTGGAAACGCATGACGTCCGCAAATTTGGAGAAGTCAGGTAACGGTCCGAATTTGAGTAAATTTTTAGGACGGACCGTGCAGTAAATTTCGAGTTCACTGAAATCCGAAGTGATGGAAGCAACTCTACGAATTTTACAAAATTCGGGTGGAATATAGACCACATAAATATTATTAAGTGAAGAGGTGGAAGCAATAGAATTTGCTGTAGAGGTGATTACGTTTTTGTTATCTCTATCTCTAAATTAGGGAGCGCTAGGTACAAATTTCGGCGAACTTCAATTATTGGTAAAGACATATGTAATAACTGCCAATAAAACAAGGAATAATAAGAAATAAGCAAGAAATATTCACTTCTGGTGTGGGCATAATTCTTGCCCCTAGTGATTGCAGATGCAGGAATAATAAACAGCCAAATTAAGAAAACTTGGAGTGTCGGGTCGGAGTGTGTAATGATGACAATTTCTGCGAAGGGAGGTAGCGCTGTTTCTTTCCTTAATTTTTTATATTATTTATTTTTTTTATTTTAAATTTTATAATTAACAATGTTCAAACAGCGTTTTGATCAACGAATCACAAAGTATGAAATCTCCGCGTGAAAAATTCAAAAGGTGGCAGCAATCACAGCAAGAATCAGAATTTTTACTCAGGTTCTAAAAGAAGACTCGAAACCAAGAAAAAAAATTAGTTGCAATTCTTCTCGAAATGTAATAATTATGAACAAATTTTTTTTCGTTATATATTTTTTTCATAGAGAAGAAATACGATCACACATGCCGTCCGAACGACAGCTTCGAAATATCCCCACAAAATCTAAATGCCGAAAATCGCTACTGTCATTTCTCTTTCTTCTTGGTTTCTGTCATTTCTTTGCAAGGTTGCCAACACTAAACCTCATCTTTATAGGTAACTTTGGCAGATCTTGGTTAGGGTTAATGCAATCCCATCAAGTAATGCAGTGGTGTCAATGTATACTACTAGACGGCGGATCCGATTCGTTTCTGGAGTCATTACATGATGTAGTTTAAATTTTGTATTATCTAAAAATTTGTTTATTTTAGTTGCTTTAAGTTCATTATCAGCTATTACTTTCTTTGGTTTTCCCATTTTCTCAATACGATTTTCGAATTTTTCAATTATAGTTAAACGGTTCCTGCCAATCAGTGAATAAACTGTTTAAAGTTTTGAAAATTTATCTGTTGCTGTTTGAAAATGAAATGCTTGTGTAACATAGGTGCCTGTATGTATTCCTTAAGTTTTTCTTGATTTTGTTTCTGTGTATGAAAACAGTACTTTAATAGGATTCCTATCGTACTTTACTTTTTGACTCGTACTTTACTGATTAATGAACAATTCGATTAATTACAATGATTTTGGACAATGTATTTTTTATTTTATTTGATTATATGTTTCCATTATACTAGAATGCACTCTTCTTCTAATATGATGTAAAGATATTTGTTTAATTGCTTTCATTTCAGTTTCAGTATCTTGATCTCGAAATCTGCGTTTAGTAAATTTTGTTTATTTATTATTAGAAAACATTCCTGCCTATTTCTACTGTACTATATTAAAATTACGTTATAATTACGTTCTGATAATTTTGAAAATATGTCTATTTTACCTTTTGTAATAAATTTTTAACATTTTTTCTATTACGCCAACGTCACTTTCAGCTATAATAAATTAAATAAAAATATTTTTTTAATATAAGCTTTTACTTAAAACAAATAAAAGGAAATTAAATTTTATCCGAACCATTTTTAGCTGACCATATGTAAAAGCTTGAGGCGTTTAACATATTATTGTGAAAGAAATCGGTTGTTTGTAAAGCTCCTAAGCTTCTAGGTATGGGCATATGAGCATAAAATTTACTTTCGACCTACTTTTCACTTAAATAAAAGCTTATTTTAAAAAAAACATATTTCATTTAATACTTTTTAATACTAACAATTTTCGTTCTACTTCCCAAATCCAATTTTTTGAAATCTACATCAATGGCGTTGGTAAAAAAAAAATGTTGGAATGGAAAAACTTGTGGGACGAGTCTTGACAGGTTTTTTAAAATAATCGAAAATGCATAGGCAGTAGCTTTCAACCAAGCTCAATTCGTTAAGCTTGTGGCTCGATATCTTTATTCAGACTTTCGAGTATTGATTAACGTTTGCTTTAACTATGTGTCACATGAAAACCCGAAATATACTTTCACACGCTAACACTTGACTTGTTAGTTTAAGATTTTCATACAGTGCTTCAGTGAAGCATCGGCTTACGGCCGTTGTATTGGCCGAATCACTTGGGCAACGCTTGAGCCGAGTCCGATTGGTTTAAAATTCACGATATACTTTAGTACGTCATTTGAGCAACATTGTTGAATGTCCATATTTGCATTCCACCATTTAAACAATATTGGCTTGCAACTGTTGACCCAAAAATCTGCGTTCCGACACTTCAGCAAAGTATATTCTTCTTCCATTCTAGGTGAATGGAAACCTGGATTTTTTAACACTCTCTCCGAGAAAAGCTGAAGCGGACATCGTGTATACTTGTGATACTCTTTGCACACGGATTTGTGCCGATGTACCTATCGCGTTTCGGGATGCCCGAATTCTTAGCTAGCATTTTACATGAGCGTATATGGTCTTAACATTGGATACGTTTCTCGACACCAAACAGTAGATGGTCATGAACTCACACAAGCATATGTGTGTTCGTGTTCTTCCTGAATTCTGAAACTCACATTGATCGAAAACTATATTGTTTATTTTAAATCTTATCCATTCTTATATGAGTATACACAAAAGCCAAAAGCTGTTAAGGTATTAACGTCTAAAAATGGGTTGTCTCTAAGCGCCACAAGCTTTTATGTATTGTAGCATAAAAGAGGCTGGAATAAAATTTATTTTCCACATTTTGGTCCACTTACAGCCAAGTATACTTTAAAAAAATGTTGCAACATTTTTTGAAAACCTACGTTTATACCTTTTCTCGCGTTCTTCCCTACTCTCTACAACGTTGTAACGTTCCATTATCTAACGTTCCATAACTTCGAATTAATTAACACACTTTGTTTGTCATGTTCCGCTCTCTTAACTACTTCATATGATACCCAGATCAAAGGGACTAAGGAAAACCTAGACCGCTTTGAAACGGCCACCATTTCGAATATAATGCAATAAAAAAATTTGATTACATTACATTAAACTGTTATCCTAAAAAGCTTCTTAATTTTTCCATATCGCGGCCGTCATTTTCAACAAAGACGAAATTTTCTTTTCTCCCTTCGCGTTGATGGCATAACTAAACGTGTGTGCAATATTTCAACATAACTGGACTTAGAAACATACATAAGCATCCGTTGAAAAAAACAACTTAAACTAAAATTTATAAAATTTTTCCCGTTTTGCATATAGAATTTTTAGTTTCTTAATCTTCTTATTTTTCAATATACTTTGAGGTTTATATTTATTCACTATTTCTTCTTTTAATAATGATGGTCAATACAAGTTTCGAAACTTGAATCGTAAAGGCATTTTTATAAATTCGTACAAACAAAAGACATCTTTTCACTGTTCTGTTTCATAACTAGTGTTCGATGATTATCTTTGACTAGATAGCTTTGACGATAGCTGTAAAATATTTTGCGCATTCTAATTTCTTTAATATTGAATCTGCGTTTGGAAGTGGAAATTTGTCGACAACTGTAAACTCATTGCCTTTTCTATAATCTATTATCTATAAAATGTTACATAATGTATTTTTTTTTTTTGTCCTAATTTTTCTTTGGTAGAGCTATGGAAGGACTTGAGTACTACAAGTTGCTTTTCCTAATTACCGTTTTCTCTTTCATGTCTTTCATTTCTCTTCGAATATCTGGGCAGTTTTAAATTTATTCATTCATTGGAACTTGTTCTAATTCCATTTCACTGGTCAGTTGGTCCTCTTCCTTCAATAATAGTTCCTCTAACCTGTTTAAAATTTTCGTCATTTCCTTCTTCCGAATTTAAATGATCTAATTTTTTCTTATCCCAACCAAATTTAATCCCTCCCAAGATAAATACTTCAAGGTTTTTATGAGCTTTGTCATTCAATTGTTTATTAAAGAATACCCGTGTATTAAATATATTATAGTATTGAAGCAATTCATTAAATCAGTTGCGATTATGAAATTGTATTTTCGTCCCTAAAATTTGTTCATTTTCCAAAAACCTTCTTATATTCTGGTATCTTAAATTTATCGAAATCTGACTACATGTCACTTTTAATTAAATTGGTAAATTCGAGCTGTTTTCTTAATAAAGTTTGCGTAAAATCTTTTATATTGCTACCTTTTAAGCTTCCATCATGAGCTGTTTAACCTATCCAGATTGGTTTGCTGAAACCTAAATCATGTTTATCACTTAATTTCAACCTCGGATTCTTTAAATCGTATCAAAACAATTATCTTTAATATGAGCGGTTTGCCTACGTCTAATTTAAACTAAGTTGCAATCTTAGTTTGATTCGACAATTAATTGAAGTGGTTTACTCCATCGATTTCCAAACCTTTTGCATGTTTGCGATGGTTTAAGAGTTCACTTGCGATTTGGTTCTGTACTGGTTGTGGATGTGTGTCTGTGCTAGTTGTGACATGCTTTTTTCTTTCTTATTTATTTACAAATGATTTACTATTTAATTTTTTTTCTTTACGTCTTCTTATATATTATTATTATTATTATAAATTTAGCCAGAGAATAAATTCTAAGATTAAAGTCTTAAAGCACTAGCATCTAAGGCTTTCGGCTTTATTAAAAACTCTACCGCACTTGAGATTTGAACCCACGACCATTGAGTTGCTAGTCGAGACTATTGCCTACTCGGCCACTCAGGCGGATGTCTTCTTGTTTAGTTTGTTCTAGTTTTTGACAATAACTAATAGAAGATTTACTTTGTAAGAGTCAATTGAATTTGGCTGTTAATTCCTTTTAGCTGAGTTTCGTATCTAAATAAATAAATAACATATTGGTCTAAATCCTATCAATGAAATTGGAAATTGCCTAATAAATTACTAGAATGATTACCATTATTTATTATTTTTACGCCTATAATTTTCGTCCCTTTTTGTCCATAATATGAATATTGCCTACATTTTTTTCTGTCTTTGATTATTCTGACAGTGCTGATTAGTATCGATTGTTCTGTAAAATACGTGATCTGTTATTGTGGAAGTTTCTGGGTCTATTTTCTTGTTTAAATTTTCTATAATTTGATCGAATGCAACTATTCCCAATGGTATGCTATAGTCCGTTCCTCACAAATTCTGCATTGCTACTAAATTGTTATCTGACCGGATTTTTACTTAATGCTGTTCAGTTTTGCAGCTAGCTCGCTTATTTATACTTAGATTACTTACTAATTTTTCTAAAAATTTGGTCTATTTCCTTATTTGGTCTGTATACTAATTTCAGCGCTTTTTTGCCCAATTCTCAATTGCCTGGATAGTCGAAATTTGTGAGTCTAGTCTTCCTTTCTTCTTGGCTATTCCTGTAGAAAATTGTCTTTGTAGTTTCTTTCCGTAGCTCACCGTTACGCCTTGTGTAAAGTAAATATTCTACACTGATAATAATTGTTCTCACTAGATTCGTTTTAGCCAAATAGTCTCTGCCGCTTTAAATACACTTTTTTTTATCTCTATTATATGTGGTATTGTTTTCTTTGTACATTATACCAATCACCTAAATGTGAGGGTTATACACATTTCGTCAAAACATTTGCAATGTTCAGTAGGAAGCTTTAAAAACGCTACAAATCTGACAAAAATACTGAAAGTTCTTGAGCGTAAGTGTGTTGAAGATGGGCCAAATCGATTGAACAACACGTCTGAAGCACCACATAAACTGCAGCAGATATGTCTTCAAAAATTTCAATTTAGGCGGTGCTCTAGTTCCTGTGCAAAAATAAATAAAGGGCCATGTTTACCCAGTATTGAATTTTCTTCTACGTACTTTTATAACGCGCGGAAGCAAGCTCAAAAACACCATAAAATGTCTAGATTGTTGGCCGGTTTCAAATCCAGAATGCCCCTAAGCATGTCCGTTGTTTGTCTGTCTATCAGTCCGTCGTCCAAAACACGTGGAATTTATGGTAACATTCTCCCATTCGCAGAAGTGAAAAACCGGGCCTATGTAACAAAATCTGCTGTTTTATTATTTTTGCTCAGAAATTATAACACATGAACCATATAAATTTTCACTTTTGTTTTAAAAATATAAAAAATCAAAGACGCTCACCTATGTAATATGATAAGTATGTTTTGAGTTCGTTTGACGTTGTAAGTGGTTGAATTTTCGTATGTGAAATAAATAAATAAAAATGAAAATGTAACTCTTTCATTTGCAAGGTTTTAGAAAGAATAGTGCTGATGATAGATAGTGTTGTAAATTTGTTTCCATAATTTTTTCTTTAATTTTCCTCTCCACGCGTGTTTGAAAGAACAACTTTTCGCCCATAGTGAGAGGAGCAGAACCAGCAAGCTAGCAAACTTCGCCATTTAGTCAGCTAACTCATTTCCCATCAAACCAACATGACTACGTACCCATAGCATTCTAATCTCATCACCACACTTTGTAATGGTATTCCTTCATTTGTTAGTGGTGCTCCGTTTCGAACTCTAGGGATTTGGGATAGCTTTTAACACGGACGTTACGCCATACCTTTCAAGACAGACAATAAAATTTACGACTTTGTTATTATGAGCAAGGCTCACACTTTGAACGATAGCTCTGGTTTCAGCTATAAAATTTGAAGCACTTGTCCCGTAGCATCTGGTAAGGCTCAGGTAAGTTGCAAATCGCCAGATTTAGAACCTTTTGCATACAGGAAATGTGTAACGGCCGCGAACAAACCTTGGGTAGGGTGTCTGTCGGTCTGTGTCAACCGCAAGCGGAGCAATAACGGCGTGCCGTTAGACAAAATCATGCGATTTTGTGGTGCCGCTAGTAAATCGCATGATCTTGCGGTATATGTGTTTATTATTTTATTTTCTTTTTCTTGTCTGATCTCCTTATTCGCAAGTACAGTCAAAATCGTATGATTTTGCGGTACCATGGCTTGCTTTTGCAAGTACAGTCAAAATCGTATGATTTTGCGGTACCATTGCTTGCTTTTGCAAGTACAGTCAAAATCGTATGATTTTGCGGTACCCTTGCTTGCTTTTGCAAGTACAGGCGGAATCGTATGATTTTGCGGTACTCCTTTTTTTCCTTTTGCTCTTGCAAGCATAGGCAAAATCGTATGATTTTGCGGGATCTATGCTTGCTCTTGTGAGAGTAACGGCAAGCCGTTATAGAGAGAGAGCAACAGGAAGAAGAAGAGGGAAATGAAATGAAAAGGAGAAGTCTGTCTGCGTTTCAAAAATTAAAGTCAGAGGATAGAATTCTGAGTTGAAGTCAGTCGGAGTCAGGCACTCGCTGAGTGCAGTTCTTGTCGCGCTTTATCCATTAACAGTCAGATGTTAGACTTCAGTGTGATCGGTCGATTTTCTAGTGTATAAATCGCAAAAGAAAAACTAGAGTAAAATAAATAAACAAG
>NW_024003855.1:58012-151888 GCF_014805625.2 Glossina fuscipes
AAATAAATAAACAAGTGTTCCTTAAGAAAATTGCAAAGATTTTGCACTTTTAAATTTATTCTGCACCAAAGAAAGTTTGATTAATTATAAGGAGAAAACGTCATCGAAAACAAAAACAGAACGAAAACGACACATTTTGTTAAAGAAAAAAAAAGGACTGATAATGAAGGGCTTGTTGATTGACACGGTCTTAATATCACATAGGTGTTGGCATAATTCTTCGATTTAATTAAAATAACTAAATGATTCATTTTTGCCTCAGAAATTGCGCTTATTGTGGAAGAAAATTGTCGAAAAGCAAAGAACAGCATATGTAGAACGTTATTTTTTTCATATAGAACGGGTACAGCCGTCGCATATAAAGTTAATTAGGGATGCTTATCGCGAGAGCCTGTGCAAATAATACACGTAAACCCATGTGATGCTGGGAATATATAAAAAAAAAAAAAGGGGGAAAAAAAAAACCCTTGACACACAATGAACACTTACACATATAATTAGACTCCATTTATTAATGTTAACAACAAAATTTATAGTTAATAAGCCAGTGAAGCAGCATAAGATATTTGAAAAAAAAAAAGAGGAATAATGAATATATGCCTGAATGCGAAAAACAAAAAAGGGCTTTTAATTGGTTTATTACAACAAAGTCCTGAGGATTTATCGCCGCTTCCAGTGAAGCAGTCACCATCACCTTGTTACACCCCCAGCAACGAATCAGAGGGAGGTAATAAAATTGAAGGCAGAAGCAACAACAACAGCAACAACTTATCGGGAGCACTGGGATAGCTGCAGCCGACAGTGAAAGCAGTGATACTCACCAAGAAACGAACACTACCACCTTGCTTGTACTGTAAGTTATGTTATCTTTTCCTTTAAGTTATCCGATTTTGTTGTTACCCATGTGTGGCTAAGCGTGCGCTGCCACCGCTGTGGCTGAGGTGTAGGGGCGTGCACATGGTGGCCATGTAGGGCCGACGCTAGACGATGACCGACTGACCCACTGGCGACAGACGCACAGCCGGAAACTGACCAGACCTTTTCGTTCATTTAGTTTGTTTTTTTTTATTATTTCATTCATTTTATTTTATTTTTATTTTATTTATTTTTTTCTTTGTCTAAAGAAAAATTTTTGAATCCTCGGCGGCGAGGAAAAGAAAAAATTCAAGAGTTTCATGACAAATGTCAATCAAGGCGTAATTCGAATTGTCCTGTCTTTTATATATAAAGAAGGAAATGTCACAAGGGTAACCTTTCAAAACCAACAGAAGTTTAAATTTAAAGTTTAGAGATAAAGTCCAAATTTGGGGGAAAATTTTAGGTCAATGTTCAATTCCCTTGCGACATATAAACAGTAGTCATTTGCGGGTCGCGGCTTTTAACTTTCTTGACAATAATAACTTTTTTTCACATCTTCGCCGAGAATAGATTTGTTACAACCATTGCCAATGTTGGTTAAAACAAGCATTTTGCTAAGGTTTGGAAGGGTTTGCCCTAATTAAAATGGAATTCTTTAACTGAATACTGTGTGGTTTCCAATGTCATTTGTGTGACAACGTGAGACCAAGAACGTTGAGGATGTGCACATTTGTATTAGTACATTATTTATGTGCACCAATCCATTTTTTTTACATCATAAGCGATTTCTACAAAAGTGTATTTTTTTTTTTTATTTTTGTATATAAAATTTTGCGCCTGATGACTCCGTCCAAATTGAGATATTTTTTACAACATATTCGAGGGTGTTGATTATTTTCATGTTATCTTTTTCTTCTGTTAAAGTATACACATTGTACGCGTATAGGCAACGTCCAATTTTCGGTATACGATAAACGATTTTGCTTCTTTCATTGAAAGTAATTTGAAAAGTCGTGACAGAAAGAATAGATCCTTTGGAAATGCCATTCATTAGTGGAAATGCATCAAAGAGATGAATGTACGACATGAATGATTTGATGTAATTGAAGAATTTGGGTCCAAGATTCCACTATTGTACGGTTATTTAAATAGCATGAAGACTTACTCTGTCATTTGCTTCTTCGAAACCAACTGAGAGAATTGTTTACGAAGCGCTTTGTTTGTAAAATAATCGACACCCAGAAGAGCGTCGTTAAAGCCTCTACCACGCCTAAAACCCACTTGTTATGGTGCAATCAACTTTTTGAATTCGAGAAACCAAGATAATTTAGATGAAGCAATTTTTTCCAAACACTGTGAGAGACAAGTTAGTGAAGACTTTGGACGATATTCCGAAGTTTCCATATGTTGGGAATATGGTAGGTCAAAAATATTGTTTTATAGATCAAATTATTGTTTTACCAGATTTCGTAAAGACACTGATCTTTTGCTATGAAATGCGATTCAGATTGGGTTTCCTCCCTTTCGATTTGAAGAACTTCCAAACTTTAAAGCTTGTAAGGAAGCGTTTTGCTTCCTTACTGAATACAGGTCCGTCCGCATAAACGTCTACCCTTAGACCCTAGTAACAGTCAGTCTGGTTCCTCCGTCCGCGCGGAAAACTAAGTACCTCTGAGTAGGACACACGATCATCCGCCTCTGGCTCAAACATAATGTAAGTAACAAATGTAACTGCATAAACCTTATACCAAATATATTACAAACACATGTAGCATAAGCCACCACATAATCGATATCAAAATGTAGTTAAAATTATACACACAACGAGGTAAAACTATTCAAACTATCTAAATATGTACGTAAACTGGAGAATACATGTAACATTTGCAACCATATACAAATATATTTGAAAATCATATACATAACTGTATAAAACGTACTATAGACACACATAACATGTAGAAAAAAAATTGTATTCAGAAATTATAACCGATATCGTAAACTTATAAAAACAAAACTTTTGGCCTAAGCACACTGCGAACACATACCTAACGGGGCTAACAGTGTACAAATGCATGTTGAACAGAGCAATAGAATAAGCAGAAGGTTAGGCATATGAACAAGCACAGCAATAAGAAAAAAGGGCGAAATAGCTGTAAACATCATGCATAAACACATGAAGGCATAATCAGCATCGTAGAAGCATAGCAATAGTATAGACATTAGTTGGCACGTAAGATAGTATTAGTTCTAAGATATGTACAAGTAATTTCATACAAGTCGGAACTGAGGTCGCGGCAGGCAGCCTGACAAACACGTCGAAGCCAACCGAAACTAAGCATACCTATAAGCACACATGAAAGCACATATAGCCTAGAATATACATGTAACGGAACAGCTAGCGTGATTGCGACTATTAAAGAGCGTGTCTCATCAAGCTCGTCTTTTCAATTGTGTCATAGCCGCCTGAGCAACTCGCGATATCGGAAGAAGGAAAAAATCCAATAACACGTGTTCGAACAATCGATAATAAAAATTCCAACGAAAAATCGTGTCACCACATTGGTTTTCCCTCCTACGCCTCTTTCTCTTGTATATTCTACCCTCCGTGTAAATAAATAAAGAGTAAATAAGATCATACCCGAAGGTCCAAGTAATTTTTATTCAATAAATATTTTTGGAAAGAGTCTTGGAGTGGCTGAGCTTATCCTGCCCAAGAAGACTCGTGACAAGCTGATGTAGGATTCTCCAGGATTGTGGCACATCAATGCAACATGCATCCGATAAAAAAATTTATATTCTCTTATTTTCGATGAAGACACACGAGAAGTTGCTCGGAAGTATTCACACCATGTTTTTCAAAACTGTTTAGAGATCTTATAAAGTGCAGTAAAAGCTTCGTTCTAGATATCTCAAACGAGATAGAATAATGCAGGCATCGAACATGTTACTCTTTCAAGCGGTGGCAGTGCTTGATTGCTAGGCAATAAGCTGGAGCAAACATTTCAGCCATTAACTTTATCAACCGGGTCAGATATTATTTGGTCGTTAGAAAAATCGGAATTGATGCAGTAGATTAGTACCCAAATTCTTTTCACGCCTTTTTAGGACAACTGACCCTACGGATAGGGGATGTACTGGCTAGTTGTTAGTCGTCATCCCTGAAGGACTTTGTAGGACAACTGACCTTACGGATAGAAGATGTACTGGCTAGTTGTTAGTCGTCATCCCTGAAGGACTGAGGAACATCTTTTTTGTGTTTACATACGAATACCCAACCGGAGACAAACCGTCGGCCCAGAGAGCCAACGCAGCTATGATACTGGCAACGTATCGGGTTTCTTTTTCTTGTAGTGCTTCGCGACATCGAAAAGAAAAACGAAAGAAAAGCTCTAACTACGTGTGCGAAAAAATAAACGGTAATAGCGCGACAAAGTCGGGTCACCTCGCTAGTTCCTGGCCAGCCTCTACACAACGCTGTACTCTTCTTATACAAAATAAATATGAGTTGTTTAATCCGCTCCGTGTCGTTTGCAAGAACCTAAATGACGTCTATCACTTATTCTCGTTATCGGACTCTTTAAAGTCCATTAAAGCAACATTATTTAATACGCGTGATTTACCTATGTCGTACTTAAACTAGCTTTTATCTTTAAAAATTCGTTACGATTCGAAAATGAATTATTCTTAATTATTATCGGTTGCCAGATTTATGCATGTTTGCGATGGATTAGGGATTCATTTGCAATTTGGTCCTGCACCGGTTGTAAGTGTGGCTCTATGCTGATTGTGAACATGCTTTCTTTCTTTTTCTTTTTTTTTTTCCTTCTTATTTGTTTGATTGTACTTATACTAAGTTTTATTATTAATTAATATAAGCTTTGCATTAAGAGCCAATTGAACTCGACTGTTATTTGTTTAGTCGAGTTTCATGTATAAGTAGAAATAAAATAAATAAATAAAGAAATTTAAGATCATCCCCGAAGGTCCAGAATATTTATTTTTAAATAAATTGTCTTGCAACGAACCTTGGAATGGCTCAGTTTCTACCCTGCCCAAGAAGACCCGTTACAAAGTGATAGTGATAATTTATAGATTTTCCTTCGCTGCATACACATCGTATGCACTCTTTATGATATTGTTCTCAACCAATAATTAAAATGTTGACTTAATATTTCATATTACTTTATTGCTATATACTTTAATTGAATGTTAAACGTCCTTTATTGATATAAACAGTTGATGCCGATTTATTCCTGGCATAATATAATAATGTAAAAGGTCCTTTTGTGCTTTTTATGTCTTTGTTCAACTCTTTTTGAGATTAAGTTCATCATTAGCACCATTGAATTATGTTTTAAGAATAACTTAAATTTTATTTAAAATTCTTAGGGGGTATGTTTCCAAATTATATACACGATTGAGTTCGCCTTTCGCAAATACGCTGTTTATATATCTTTCGCAAGCAAATCGCGACAATTCCGTGTTAATCGCTTTTCCTGTTAAATGTTCTGCTAATCCGCGTTTATATTTTCAACAATCGTTATGAGGAAGGTAAAGCGCTATGAATGTGGGTTTGCCTTTCCGTTTATTTGGAAATTCGTTTTTTAGAAAGCCAATTAATTGTCATTAAGTCTTAAATATTCAAATATGGCGTTTCTGTAATATTTCATATTAAGAGGCCATTGCGTTAAGATCAAGAAATTTCTGTTCGGTTAATGATATGTATTGCTTTTGGCGTGCAAAATATTTAGTAAAGGAAAAAGGACAAACAATAGTAATAAATATAAGTAAAAAAAGAAAACATAAAAATGGAAGATATCCTTGTACAAATATTTAACACAAAAGTTTTCTCGTTTTGGCGGAATAATCATATAAATATATTAATTCACGAACACACTTATGCAAATATATACATAAATAATGTTTTTTTTTTCTGTACATAATAGCAAGAAAGCGACATGCTGGGGGTTAATTATATATCTAAAAATTAGCTTATGTTTTCCTTTTTCGGCTGATTTAGTATCGCGTGTGTGATAATATTCAGCATTACTTGATGATTATTGGTTTTTGAAGCACAACAGCTGCTAAGTACACTCTTTCATATTTGTCGACGTAGTTCCAGACTAAAAGAGCTCACGTTTTGTGTTATAAATTGTTCTTCTGAGTGGCTGGTTGTCTACAGTTGCGTTTATAAGTGAAAATAGCTCTAAATTGAAGCAAAATAAATTCCAAACGCAATTGTTTATTTGCAGATAGTTGACCCAAAACAAAAAATTTAAAAAAAAATTATTAACAAACCACACCAAAATTTTTACCCAAAAAAGTGCGTGTTAGTTACGGAAACAAAAATTCCAAAAAACGAAAATTTTTTGCTTTAAAATTTTTACAGAATTTCTTTCAGTGTACATATAACCTACATTCCTTCTTGGCTCAGTCCAATTTAACAAACGAACTGAAAAACAATTTTGAGTTTTCCAAGGTAAATAATATACTATTAAATATTAATAAATAATCGCCTTGTGCTTATCAATGTATTTATTTATTATCTACATAATTTGTAAATAAATTTACAAAGTATGAATTTAAGCGGTGCTACATAACTTAGAACATATGTTCGCCTGTATTGAAAACCCTACCACGCTGGATACTTATCAATATATGAATATATAAGGCAGAATGCTTCCACACAGGATTGCATACGATTTGTTGGAAGAGAGTTTAAGTCTTCGACAAAGAATCGTTACCAGAGGTTTTGCGAGATGGTTCCAATTCTCTTACACTTCCTGAAAATATGTAAGTATTTTCTATATTTTGTGACACATATATGTATTTATTTATATTTTTGCAAGCATATTCGTGCAAAACTTGCGAATTGAACAAGACGGTTTGTAAATGTTGTTACGAAAATCCCAAACCCAGTTAATTCCAGCTAATTTTCTCTAGTAATAAATTCTCTGAAGAAGGAAAAACCCAAATGCACACTCGCGAGGAGTCATGCAGCTGCAGGCCGATGAAAGCGATTAGCGGAAAAGCCGACAGGTAAAAACCAAGTGCACATTCGCAGGCGCGTCATGCAGCTACAGGCTAATAAAAACGATTAGCGGGAAAATCAGTCAGGGATTAAACGTAAAAATTATGAATTTGAGTACAGAATTGTGGCAAGGGTTTAACGTGGGTTTCGGCCTGAAAGGCTTAACGCCACGGTGGCCCAACCCACTTTAAGCGTACTACGCCCCCTGGCGAGTTAGACAATCCCCACAGAGTAGGGGCCTAAACAGCACCAGAGTCCAGAACGGTTTATTGTGAATGGAACAATAAACCCCACTCTGGTCAATGGTGAGGCCTAGCTGCACTCAAATTGTTCCATTTTAGCTAGGAACTCGCCAACCACAACCACCACGAGTACCACGAGGGCCGCACCCAAGCAGTCAGGACTCAACGCTTGCTTCCGCCATAAGGCTTCCACTGTGCTGTTGATCAATTACCACCATTACCTGCAGGCATCCGTGACATATGTTCAAAAGTAAAAATAGGCAAAAGGGGAAAAACCTTTCCGTCAAATCCCTTTTTTCGTTTTTGCATGTATTAAATTAATTTCCCACAGGTTTTCTATTAATCGGCCAAAGGGACGGCCGTCCGTCAATTCCTTTTTGCATTAATAGTAAAATTAATTTATTCATTACGACTTTAAGAACAAAGTCCATCATACACCCGCAGGCATACGTGGCTTTGTGAGGCGAGCCTCCTGACCCCCGTGGCTCCCAGTTTGTTTTACAAAGCCTTTGGCATACTTTGGGCGGATGTAACATGCTTGTAAAATTGTATATAATTAGAATATTTGTGGACGCCAGAGTTAGTCGGGTAAGAACATAGAAGTTGAGAGTACGGCCAAAATAAGTTGTGAATAATCCCACATTTAAGGAATAAAAATAAATGAGGAATGTAAATAAATACTATTACTGTTAAGGACTGCAATTGTAAATAAAACTTTGAAGTTTATTTCTCTTGAACGAAATATCCGCGGTCCATTGATACGGACTGTATCTTACAAAAGCGAATCTCTTAACATTATGTATTACTGACAATTAGACCAAGCGATGTTTTGAGGGCAACATATAGAGTGATCCATTTAGCCATCACTTTGGAACTGTTGGGTTTTGGAGGTTACCAATGGGTGATCAGTGAAGACTACACCGTAAATTTGGCGCAGACATCGCTTTCGAATATTGTTCCAGAAATTAAAAAAGTAGCGGAAGCTAAACTTTGTCCCAAATATATTCTGTGGATGATTGACTTTGACCTGACACTTTTTCATTAATACATTTCATAACAGTAATAAATATATTTACATATATATTAAATCTGTAAATACCACACATATAAAAACAATCAAGAAAGTTATATTCGGCTGGGACTAAATCTTGCATGAAGATTTTTATTTCCCCATGCTTTTATTTAATGTCATAAAAAAATGAACGAGACGAAATTTATCTTTCACCTTTTATTTCACTTAAAAGTATTGTTAAGAAAAACTAATCTACCGCGTCGTGACCCTAATTAATTTCGAATTAACACACTTAGCTTTTCCCATTCTAGTCTGCAAACCCTTTTATTTGACATCCTTATCGATGGTATTATTACGAAAAAATTAATCTACTAGGCCCCGGTGTCTACCATATTCATTTTAGAATTAACCCATTTTTAGGCAAATAACATATTGTTACGGAAATTCTAAATCCAGCTCATTCCTGATAATTAATTTTCCAAAATAATTATTTCCATAGAGAGGGGAAAACCAAATGCACGTTTGCGGCGCGAAAGAGATTAGCCGAAAAGCATACAGCTAAAAAGCAAGTGCACATTCGCGATTACCGGAAAAGCAAGTTAGTGGATTAAAAATGAAGCCATGAAATTAGCTGATAGTAATATGCGTAAAAATGTATATAAGTAGAATATATACAGAGTGAGTCGGACAAGAATATTTGAGTCGAGAGTACTGTCAAAATAAATTGTGAATAGTGGTACTATTAAGGAATGTAATTGTAAATCAAAGAATTTTCAAGTGCATTTCTCTTGAAAAGAATATTCACGATCTAGTGGTACAAGTCCTCGGTTTAATCGTAATCATCATTAAATTTTTAGTTTCGCAATATTTAAATGTAGCCACCGGAGCTTTAGAAACTAATGGATTTAATGTTTTTTTAGAATCCTTATAATCATTGCTGCGTCAATCTAAACACTAACACGACAAGGCGTACACCTATTGTTTTAGGAATTAATACAATGAGTTTAAAAAATGGATTAAATACTACCTTACTTTGTAGCCTTGACGAGATATGTTTATTCAAGCGGGTGTCGATGTTAAGATCAGGAATCGCACATTTTCTTCTCAGCAAGTTTGGAAATCGCTTTAATGGCTTGTGGTTCACGCGCCCGTTTAGCTAAAAGCGAGCCACTACTTTATCAATAGCTTTTGTGTGTTAATTTATCAAAGAGAAGAATGAGACCTTATTTTTTCGATTTTTACATATACAAACATACATAAACGAAAATTTTGTTGTTTTTCTGGTTTTTCCTTTACATATGAATGATAACAACGAAAACGACACGTAGTCTTATGTGATTACAACAAAAACGAATATCAACTATTGGCTTGGTCTAGTTAGTTAGCTTTCAGGACGTCGCTACCTTGCTGATGATCTTAAATGCAATAAAGAACCATCCCTCTCTCTCTTTCTCTTCTGAAAATAAAACGCCAGCAAGGTATATTGAGAGACCCATGGATAGTATTATTAAAAGGGTCGCAGATATGGAGCCCTTGCTCCTCTACAAACAAACATAAATAAAAAGAATTGGAAAGTCCAGAAAACTAAAGCAAAACAACTTAGTAATCTAATGAAATTTTCCATCAAATTTTATGAAGTATTTATTAAGCAGTCAAGATTGCTTTCCCTAAATGTAAAGAAATTTTATCGTTAGGTTACTATTGAAATTCAACAACTAACTCTATGTATACTTTTTAAAATTATTAATAGCCAAAAGGTACTGATTAAAAAGTCCTATAAAGTATCTCTCGTCTCCTTAAGTCGAGCAGTCTATCTCGCAAAAGTATACGAGTTCACGAATTATCTGTCTTAACTGCATAATTATCTTGTATGTTTATATCACTCTTGGATATAAAAAAATATAGACTACACTGACAATAAAGCTAAAATTATTAAAAACAATTGAGTTTCAGTACCGTGGTTCTCACGCTATTAATTTTATAACTGCATTTACAATAATAGGTACGCTATATATATAATTCCTTACCAGTGGAATTCAAATACAGAATAACGGATAGCTATCTTCCTAACAACATTATAAGCAACTTTAACTGTAGTAACAAGTAACAATATTACATTTGATACAAATGATCAATACAGAGCAAACTACATGTGCTTTAGCAAAACTGTAATGTAGTCTAATAGTTGCACAAAGAAATGCGTAAGGTCCTAAAAAAAGTTGGATGAGCTCAGATACCTCATATACTGCCCTATAGATTTTAAAATGATAGAAACAGTACAAGTAGAAAAACTCTATATCAGACAGAATTAACTACAAATACTTGATGTTAGCTATGGTACTGTTTTTGTTAGACTAAAGGATGTTAATCGACTGGCGAATGAGAGATATATGTATAGTGAGTCTCATTAATATTGGGTTTTTTTGCTCAACAATAAATACAGGCTAATCCATAATTCAAACATAAAAATGTATTTTCTTTGACTACTGGCGAATACGCATTAAAATATAAAAAAAAAAAAAAACAAACAAGACATTATTCCAATAGACAAGAAAATTAAATAACTTCAACAGCTCAAAAAACGTGGCGTTATTAATATTGGGTTTTTTTCATATAAGGAAGGATACGAAGATAAAAAACATATATTGTTAAAAATTAATATTCGGTAGAGTATCTTTTGACATATTTTGTATAATTTTTCTTGTGCGAGAAGCAGGCATCTTACTCCATTCTTCTATTTTTCACATCTTGGATGCACTTGATTGAATATTTTCACACATGGCGGTCTAATTCATCCCACACATTTTTGACGGGGTCCATGCCTTGTGATTGGGGAAGAGAGTGAAGCACTTTGGGGCAGTTATATAAGATCCATTCTTGTATTAAGCGGGGCTTATGCGTGAGGTTGCTAACTTGGTAGAGTTTGAAGGTTTCCAAAATACTGAATTTGTCTGCACTCTCTTTCAAATTTTCCTTTTATATCTTTAAATAACCTTCTTTGCTTAAAATACCATCCATAAACACCAATTTTCGGAATCCATTGACTTCAATGGATACCCAAAATATAACATGACCTTTACCAAGCTCGCCTTAAGCCGTTGGCGCAATAACGTAGTAGGAAGCTAAGACCAGAAATTGTGAGAAAACACGTTACTAAGTTTATTTTTTCGTATTTGGCCTCGCTCCACTAAAAATTAGGCGTTTTTCATGGCAATTTCTAGTCTTAGCTTCCTATTACATTCTTGTTTTAACGGTCTGGCAACGATCATAAGAAATTTATTTCGTTTCGCAAACTTTGGATATTGAAATTGCTGACTTATCTGGAATATTTAAGGTTAACATCTATAATATATATTTATAATTTATTAGATTTTTGTAGATTTGGTGGTCTTTATAATTATGGTTCGAGGAAGAATAATTGTTTTGCAGTCAGCATTTAACTTACTGCCTGCATAGTTTGTTGCGGTGATTTATTTTGAATTTGAATCTCATGTGTTTCGAGCGATTTGGACGGTTCGAACGATTATAAAGCGTAATGTTTATTTATGTAATTTTGATATTTGATGACATTACTTTTGGTCGAACCATTTCAATATACTATCGCTTTCTTCTAACTAAACATTTGTTGACTAGAACTTCATCCAAAGGAAAAAGAAACAATTAGTTCCCGTTCCGAGCAAGCAACTACAATACCGAGCAAATACAAACAAGTGTGTAATATTTCGCGTGCATTTTAATATATTCCAATGCATGTAACTTAATGCGTACTTTTTTTTATTTATTTTTATAAATTCACTATAATAATAATTTATTAGAAATTTTTGATTTAGGAATAGTTTTTTTTTATTATTATTAACTTTGCAATGCGATAGATAAAACTGTGATGGTTTTGCTAAAATAGTAGGAAATGAATGTATAAAAACTGAAGATAGACACACAGTGGAAGTACGTATTGTAGATTTAAACAAGCTAAAATTGGGAAGACTTATTACGAGAAATGATTAGCATATAAGTCACTGATGAACACTTGACATTAACATACGAACCTTTCTTATCCATTATACTTTTCTTATTACGTTTTATTTTGTATTGAAATTTTGCAAAGCCAACTGATCTGGAATACGTAAATGTAAATTGACCACTAACCCTCCAACATTATATTCTTTGTGAAATGGCAAAACATAAGCTTTTGCAGAAAAATTTCTAGAAAATTTAAACTGCCTTGTAACTTAAGCTTTCCTGCGAAAGAACATACGGTTATTTTATAGCAGCTGTACTGGACTCAATTGCTATTAATGTCTTGGAGGAAGACAACATAAGTGATGATGTCGTTAAATGTTTAGTGCACGAAATACACCCTGTAAAGTCTGCAGATATGGATGACATAAAAAATGTAACTTTAAAAAATAGACCCCCGAAAGAACCCAATATTTTAGTTGCATAATTAGGTTAAGATTAAAACTACCAAACGATATCAACGTTTATCGAGCTATTAATTCCTTGAGCTTTCTAAGCCAGATATTTGAAAGTGTCCTTAGAAGAAAATTACTAAAACAATCTCTAAGAAAACCCATATTTTATATAGACAGTTTGATTTTAGAAGTCAGCATAAAACTTGACGCTAACTAGTGTGCCGCCCACTGCCTTAGTTCTTTTTTATGTGGAAAAAGGCTTGGATACTGTTTAGCATAGTGGTAAGAACTTCAAAAAGATATCTGTTGGTATTCTGCTTCCTAAAATTTAATTAATCCGAAGCTTTTGTTTTAAAAGAATTATCTGATTCACTTACCATTCCTGCAGGTGTTCAGCGAGGATTTGTTCTGGATTCAACTCTGTATTAGGTTTTCTGTTTTGACATCCCTTTGCTTGGTTATGAAATAGTTAACTAGTTGCAAGTTGTGATTAATATCTAGCTATGTAAATAAATGGAAAACTAAGTTAAATGCAAATAAGATCGAAGCAGTCCCTGTTACACAAAGCCGAAGCTCTTGCATTCTTCTTTCATATATTTTGGGAGTTCAAGGTCATGAAATTTATTTTTTGATGATCTTCAATTACTGTCATCATGAGTTCAATATTTGCTATGACGTTCAAGAAAATATTCCCCTTCTGTCCGTAAAACCAAACGACAGTGGTCTGGATAACTTGTATATTAAAATTTTGGCGCCGAAGCTATTGCTCTACATCGCATATATTATAAACACAATATTAGCCAAGAAGTCTTTTGCCAGAAGCTGTGCAAAAATTCCATCGATCCCCGATGATGTACATGATTACCAGCCTATAGCGAACCTTTAATACATCTCGAAGATTTTTAAATAATTATTTTATAATTAAAAGCACCAACACCTCTTAGAGCGTGGTTTAATATACTCATTACAGGTCGACTGTAATCCTATATATGGCTACCTTATGGCTTTAGCCAAAACTCCGCATGATGTTACATGCAGTATGGACGCTGGAAACATGTTATTGCTTATTCCACTAGACTTTTCGAAGGTGTTTAATTTGATTAAGCGAGACATTCTCTTTGCGAAGCTTCAAAAAATGTATAACCTCTCGGCTACGGCATTTGAGCTTATTTAATAGTACGTAGCTGAGAGATCATAGTCGGCCACCTGCCATGTTATGGTATCAGAGGGCTTTATCATAAGGAGTCTCCCAAATAATGGTATTCCGTCTACTCTTATTTATCTTGTACATAAACCACTTACCACGCCAGCAATGTGCACATGTACGCGGATAATGTATAACTAAATGACTTCAGCAACCAAATAAACACGTGTATTAACAGGATACGCGAGAATCTGAAGGACATTTAAATCTAGATTGCACTTAATAGAGTCTTATTGAATACCAAAAATTGGAAATATTTGCTATTTGTCAAAAAGCCAGCAAGAATTTCAACCAATTTATTCATAATTGGCAATAATAACACGATTCAAACTGCTGATACAGCTCTAATCGTAAGTATATGCGTTAAATCAAAGTTAACATGGAATAATTATGTCGTCAGTTATGCCGTTGCTAAAACTTAAGGCAGTCTACGGGTAACCCATAACAATGCACTATTTGGAATAAGGTCTCCGTTGGCCAAAGCCAATCTTCCGACCCTTCTATTCGGATGCGAATAACTTTCAAATTGTAGGGTAGCTGTTCTGTGTCGACTAAAAATCGACTAAAAACGTTAACAATGTTGCTCAATATGTGTAGGGTAGCGAAAGAATCACACCTCAGCATATGTACATCAATTCTTGAGCTTTACACTTGAAAACATTTTCCAACAGGGAGTATTCCTATTACTGCATAAAATTATTTAAATGAGGCTGCCTCAATATCTACTTGAGAATCTAAGATTTGCGACTAACTTTATGTGCATGAAAATTATGTAAATGAGGTGCTGTAGTTTTTAATTTGCAAACCACTTTTTGATATATGCCGTCAGACTATGGAATGCTCTGCCATCTCTCTCTAATACTGCCATCACTGGAAGGTTTTAATGTTTACAAACAAGATATTATATTATAATTAAAAAATTAAGATATATTGTATTTTTTTATTAATTCATTATTTCTTTTTTTCTTTTTCATTTTACCCGCCATTTCTGTTCGCTTCTTTTTTTTTCTAAAGTACTCATTTTTTATTGGCATCATTAGATAGTGATTATGACTTTCTAGCACCTAATTTATTATATAATTTTTAATATTTAATATACAATATTATAACAATAAATTTGTACGGAAAAAGCTGAAACCAAGTAGAAAGCGCAAAAAGCTAGCTATAGAGACTCAAGTCCACAATGCAAAGTACACCTAGATTACCATACTGGATACTGGAAGAACTGTAATTGCATGAAACGCGTTTTTATAGAACGGAATAGAGCTAGGTGCAAGAGAAGAAGACGAAATAACACTTTCCAATACTTAGACATATCAAAATCTGAGACTTATATGTTCGATTCCAAGAACCAATATTTTCGGTCCGTTCAACAAGATTGATTCCTTTTGATAAAAAAAAAAAAGATTTGAAGTACCCAACGCAAAGTCTTGAGCTGAATGCAATTCTAGGTCGTTAAATTAAAAATTGGCAAAAAAATTAAAGAAGTGACAGTGGACTCTGAGAAGATTTTGATCAAGCTTTTTGTATATTAAAAGTTTGTCGCAATATGTTGGCATACTATATTGCAATAAAACTTGCCGTATAATTGTTATAGGCTGTTCTTACATAAACATCAGTAAGAGATGACACACGAAACATAAAAAGGCAAATTTTTAACAAATAAACGATATTTTTAATACACATATATTAATATCTTACATGTATATCTTATAAAGCGGGAGAAAGTGGATTAAGAGAAAATTTACTAAATAAAAAAAAAAAATTTATAGATACGATTGGAAGGAAAAACTGGATAGAGATAAAATGAGGCCAAAATTAACCGAAAAAACAAATAAGATAATAAATATAGGAAAATAAGCTGAATAAAAAATAAAGCGAACTTTACATTTTTCCTGTCCGCCGTTACGTGGAATCATTCGAAAATTATTGGAATTGACTGAGTATTTGCATCCAAAACAGACATGATCACATCTTTTTAATTAACCATAAAAAACAGGATTTTAAATATAATTTATATTATCTAGAATGTATATTTTGCTTTTATTGAAACGTTCCCGTGCAAACCATGTCTAATAATTGTGGGAAAATGAAATTGTGCATAATGCACGATTTATGCGTTCATTTTGAATTTTATGAATCCTTCTGTCCTTAGTGCCTTGTGTATATTTTTAAAATTCAGATCACGAAGTTTTAGATGCCGTATTCCTTTATCATTGCCATTACTTTCTACTGTCAACATTACTTGTTATTTTTCATCAAATTGGCAAAAATTGTATCCAATAGACTATATAAGCGATTTGTTTGTTCAGCTAATCTTTGTTAATTGCAAAAACATTATATATGTAAGATAAGATATTTCGCTAGCAACATTTGCGCAGGAAAATTATTAGATTTATCAGAAGGCATCTGACAAAAATAAACGATATTAAATACCGTAAAGGAGAGTAAAAGAACTGAAATGAGAACATATATGTATTGATACCTGGTATCCTTGTAATTTACGAATGTATTTCACTTTATATATGCTTACCACGGCATATTTCAACATAACCACCCTGGCGATTTTCAATAGCATCTATGTTATTTACAATCTTTTTTGAAAGACTGCCTTTTACAAATTTTTTTGCAAAACTTCGAGTTAATATTCTTAAAGCGAAATTTCGACAATATATTTCATGACACGGAATCAATTTTAGAATTCTTAGTCACTAGTTATGTTGCTTAGCATTACGTTCATTACGCGTCATTTAGCACAATTTCTACGTTTTCGTTCGCGCTTACATCTTAATTATACCCGAATAATGCAAAAAATGGTGTAACTCCAACGGCAAAAGTGCGAACTGATGTGTCTATTTCCCCGAAATACAAGTCCCAATTACGATGATCGCTTTTTAAATATACACTGAAACGGATTTTCTTAGCCTGTGTAGTACTCAGGGCTTTCCATAAGGTTTATTTCTAAGAAATTTACAAATAGAAGAGACTTGAATCTTCGTGTTTTAGTACGCCTCTATTATCCTTTCCCGGAAATAAACGAATACGATTTTACATATCTGCGGTAAGGATGAAAATCAGCAATGCGACGTGGTGACTCGCGACTCGTTTATTGCTGTTACCAATTTATTTCTGTGTAGCTTTGCTTTCCTAAATTTAATTCTGCCACGTTGCGTGCTTATTTTTATTCTGCAAAAATACTCATTGTATTACGGCAGTCATCGTTATGCCCAAATAGGACCAATTGTTCGTCTCTAAATGTGGCTTCAACTAATTCTATTATGTCTTACCGTCCGAAAAGTCATTCAGCGACAGCAACTAAGCTAAGCCAGCCAATATTCTAAAGCTAACAGTTCTTTAATGGGAGAATATGAGTATAAATATGTACGTGGAGGCGTTTTTTGGAAGTTTCTAAAACTATCTATGTATTGATGTAAGCATAAAAATTTTTCAACGCATATTAGTAAGCTTAAATGTTTACGCATCAATAGGAATAACTACATGATAGTCGTATATATTTTAAGGTAAAATGTATACCGTAAAAGCTCCTTATTCGCGCTTCCTTTATTCGCAGTTTCACTATTCGCGGACTAAAAAAATGTGACCCAATTCACATATTCGCGGCTATATATTTCTTTATTCGCGGATTTTTTGTGACTCGTTCCGGAATTGTTTTGTTTCTGAAGTTTAAACTAATTAAAAAAAACATAATTTAGACTTTAAATCACTTCTAGTTTGGTACAATGCACCAGGTCATCCTCGCGAATTTGAAACCGAGCGTCCAAACATAAAAGTGACATTTTTACCTCCAAACAAGACGGCTTTGCTTCAACCTACGGACCAAGGAATAATCCAGGCCTGTAAGCTCTATTCCGTTAGACGAACCTTCAAAATCATAATGGATAATATCGAATGTACTCCTGATATGAATGTTATGGAATGCTGGAAGAAATTTGACATAGCAAAATGCTTCGTAAACATAAAAGAATTATTGGAAGAACTGAAGCCACGCACATTGAAGTCGTGCTTAAAAAAACTGTGGCCTGCTCTGACTGCGGAAAATGACGAAGAATCTGTGAAAGTTCAAACTTTGACTGCAAACTTACGCGAAATCGCGAATGGAATAGGACGAGATAGGTTCGAACAGATAGAATCAAGTGACATTCAAGAATTGCCTTGAAGGAAATATTAAATTCACCGGCCATTGAAGAAGAGGCTTCAACAAGCACTGGAAACGTGACATTTAATTTGAAAAGACTTAGTGAAGGTTTAAGAATGGTAAATGAGCTTGGCGATTTCCTTATGAACATTGATCCGTCTATGGAATGGAGTCTTATTTTTAAAAGGCAGATTGCTAATGCGACTGCTGCGTATCAGTCTGAATTGAAGGAGCTTTTAAAAACTGCCAAGCAAGAGAAACTTACAAAATTCTTCAAACCATTGCGTAAGCTTTACGATAATTAATTAAAATGTTCAAAAAATTCAATTATATTGATTTTTCTATATAATTGATTCCTTTTTATTTTTTTTCATCTAGGAACGTATCCCCTTATAATCCCATATAAGTTACCATTCCGTATTCACGGTTTCTGTATGCGTGCCATTTTTATGGAACGTACACCCCGCGAATAAGGAAATTTTACTGTATAAGCATAACAATTAGGGAGTAAACAATAGGAACCATCCAATGTGTTGCTTTAGGGCATAGGCATATGATAATAGTTCAACGAGAATAAAGAGCAATTGCATGTTTAACCATGTTAGCAGATATAAAAAAATAAACGCATATGATTTCCCAGTATGGATGCTCTGGATAAGTAACAAAAAATATTTAAAATTATTAAATAAATTAATGTGTAATAGTTCGTAAATAATAAGAAAAATGCAAATGGTGCTTTAGCATATAGGCGTAACTGTTAATAATTCAATCTGTATATAAAAACAAGTGAATGTTAGGTATAAGAATATGAGTTATATATAAAAGAGATTGACAAAGCAATAAACATGAGATTATAGAAGTATATACGTATTAATAAATCACTATATCATTTTATACGAAAATAAGGCTTATAAGGAATAAGGCTAGGTTTAAGCACGTTGATAAGTATAAAAATGAATAAACATGGATCAGTTATGTGTGTTTATAGTTCACTTACATGTATACCCAGAAGAGAGAGTATATATATTGATAATCTAGTACAAGCCAAAAACATCATATATACGAAATGGAGCATTTCGCAAACAACATTTTCGCAGCAAGATTATTAGATTTACCAGAAGGCATCTTATAGAAATAATGCAAATTCCTAAGGACAAACAGCAAGAATTGCTTTCGAACTGATTCAATTGAATCTACATAATACCTATATGAGGGAGACAACATAACCGAGGCATACTCAAGTATTGGTCTCGCTAAGCAAAGTGTAACGAGCCTTCCTTGCGGGATATGCTTTGAGCATTAATAAATAGACAACGCCATCAACTTCAAAAAGTGGAAACCCAACGGATATCATTTCAAAAATTAGACCTTTATGCCAAACAGAATCAAAGGCTTTTTCAACATCAAAAAGACGATTACTTTAAGAAACTAATAATTTATTGTTGAATACAAACGTTCATAATAAATTTTTCAATTTTTAACTTTTTGAATATTGCGCTCAGTACTTTTTTCTTTCCTTTTGCACAGTGTACAACAGACTTTAGAACAACAAAAATTAGCTTCCATATTTTTTTTTTTTATGATTCATTTACGTTAAATAATGGATATTGTTGTAAATTAAGTAGCCACATCCACAACCAACGTTACCCACACTCCTGTAATGATAATTACAAGCAATTTTTTGTTTTGTTTTTTTTTGTTTTAAAGAAAATGTTATGTTAACAAACAAGCACATTTCCAATAGTTTGCCATCAATTTCGTTCTATTAGAAAAATAACTCTGTCCATTTGTGAATACGATTGACAAAAATCACTCGCGAGTTTATTGTTCATTGTTGGTGGCATTTTATAAGTCATAATTGTGATTAAATTCCACGGATTTTCAATAGAAAACAATAAATGTCTGTTCAATTGTAACTCATAATTGCTCAGGCACTCTAATCCGTTCTTTATCGCATTTTTTTTTTCTTTTCATATTCTTGTTGCTGTTTTCAAGTTAATAAACATTCGCAAACTGACTAAACATCGCGGAGTTTTTCTCCTCTAATCCTTATAAAAATCGTTCAAGCTATTATATCCACTTTCGTTTAGTTTTCTTCTTTTCTCCTCAAAACGTTATTCATTTCTCATTAAGTGAGATTAATAATCTCAACTTATACAGAATTATATTTGTAAAAAATATTGCAAGGTACAAACACATGTTACAATCATGTTTAGAGAACTAAGAGCACTAATAGGTCGATAACTTGTAACATCGTTTGGTGGTTTGCCTCGCTCAGAAACGAAAATAACTTTAGTCGATATCCATCTTTTGGGAAAATATTGAAATTTGATGAAAAAGTTAAGTTTGCACTTAAAAGATCGAACTGCTTCATCAGTAATATATTTCAAAACTATATTTTCGATGTCATCTATATCTCGAGGGCTTGGGCGTATTTCTCTCTCGCACGAGAGCTTATGTTACGAGAGACTTTATGATATTCCAATAACCCTTCTGCGAAAGGTCTAGCTTTACCACCACATCGAGAAAATATATTATCTGGATACTTAAAAGGCGAAATGAATTAGAAATTTGTTAATATTCCAAAATGGCTTGCTATTTTTACCTAAAGCACTTACTTAACGATTTCATAAGGTGTTTCGGAACTTGAAAATATCACCCCTGACTAGGCACGCGTCATGAAGAGGGTTTGTATATTAAACTTGTTGACGATAACAGCTCCAGTATCTGCTATAGAAATTTCTGTTTCTAATTAAGTTAAAAACATGGTTGGGAAGACCAAGTAGTCAGTCTTGCTAAAGGTTTTGGACACTGACCGTTGCATTTTAAATTTTCCATAAAAATCGATTCTTGAAGTTTGTTTTATGAATGTTTGGGAACTCAGAGAAAATTTGACTGGCAAATGATTGACGCGGAAATAAGCATCTGTGTATTAGTCAAAACTAAGTCGGAACAACAACGCTTGCATCTGTATCAGATTCAATAGAGGTCGAATCAGTGCTGCCTAATATAGTTATCTCAGGAATTTTTCCTTTTGCTACACCAATTACGATGTCTAACATTTAAATTTCCACACACATCGAAATCACCGTTTTGATTGAAAATGATACGTTAGTCCTTGTAAACTTGCGCTTAAGCTCATCTCAACAATGTCCAAAAAGAAAATAGACGGTAGTGAACCGGTTTTAATTTATAAAATTTCGTAAAACGTCTATCTATTACCGCTTAAAATAGCATGCATTTCATTTACCTGAGTCGGTCTGTCATGTCTTATACAAATGTAATTCGGATGAAATAGTTTGTCTGGATATTTTAACCAAGAAAGACATATATCAACATAATTGTTGACTTAAAAAGCAAAACGCTCAACAGATTTCTTGCGGACATTACAACAATTTCGAAAAATGACTAAGCATTGCTGTAGCCATTATTCAAGATGTGAATATAAATACTTAATAGCTATTAGGTGTTTGGGATAATTTCGATATGTGAATTTTAAAGTTAAAAATTATAAAAAAATGAGAAATAACAGTGCACACACCGATTAAATTCGATAATTTAGCCCTTTCTCTACATAAAATAAGAGTTTAAAATTTAGTATTATTGAGACATACAGTGTATACAGGCACTAATAGTGGAACTAGTAAAATTCTATTTTCGGCATTCATTATTTCTTATATTTGATTTAAAGAAAACTGCTGTTGAAACCCACCAAACACATTAAGAAACTTACGGTGATGCTACTCCGTCAAATCCGAAGTGTCGGTTTTGATTTCAACTGTTTATAAGTGGCGATTGCGAAACGTTTCATCAATGCGTTGTTTGCCAGGCAAAAAAGGAAAAGTCCTCTGTGGCGTATTGTGACTGGCGACGGGAAGTGGATCTACTACGACAATTTTGAGTGCAAAGAGTCTTTGGTTAGTTCGGGAGAACCAACCACTTCGACGCCGAACAGGAATATTCATGGCTATAAAATTTTGCTGTGCATATGATGGGATCAGTAAAGTGTGGTGTATTACGACTTGCTAAAACCGGTTGAAACTGTTACTGCAGCGGTCTACCGAGGTCAGTTGGCCAAACTGAGCCAAACATTGTTTGAAGAAACACCAGTAATAACGGCTAACAAACGCCAAGTCATCCTTCTGCATGACAACGTTTGACCACACGTTGGAAGCGCTTTCAACGATATATTCTTACAGCCTGAATATGAGGCTGCCAGCGTACTCACCAGACATAGTGCCTTCTGATTACCAGATCTATGTAGTATGGCTTGTCTGAGAAGTTGAAGAAGTGCGAAAATGGGTCGATAATTGGATCGCTGCCAAACTAATATCGTTCTTCCAAAGCGGTATTGCCATGTTGCCAGAAAGATGGGAGAAAGTTGTAGAAAATTATGAAAAATATTTTGATTAATGTAACTGAGTGATTTAATTTTCTAAGAAAAGATTAACACTATCGTTAGACACTGAAGCAAACGATTGCTTATGCTGCACATGAACCGAATCAGTGTTACCAGATCTTGCACCAGCTTTACGGGACAGGATTGGAAATGTCAAGTTCTCATGCTCGATAGGGAATCAACTTGAAGGATTGCTACTCTGTAATCGTGCTTTTTTCGCAGAGTTTCTGTTGTTCAAATTGTCTCTTTTTTGAAGACAAACAGTACGATTTGGATGTGAGCTGCGCATTGGATATGATTTTAACTGCGATTGTTACACCTTACGACTGAGTTATCAGGGCACACGCATTTTTGCTTTATGTGAGAAGAGCGGTCACCATGTCCGAACATTTAGCACTTTCGACATTGAATTAGTTTACCTTCCTGTTTCCGCATGTAATCGCAGCAAATAACAGAGTTGAACAATATTTTCGCATTCTGGCGCAGGGTGTTTACATGTACTGCACCACTTTCAAAGAAAGTGATATAAATTCTCTTATCTTGTTTGTTACTTTTTCTTAATCTTTTTGATGTCATTATAATTTAAGTGGAGGGCAACGAATGCGGCTTTTACTTGATCAGTTTCAGCTCTCAAAAAACCGTAGGGCGCAACTTTGAATAGTTTATTATTTTATTGTCGTGAGTAAAAATCGGACTCGACAGCGTCACAAAATACTTTCACATCATTTGGAATTGTTTTTCACCGAAAAGTGTTTGGTGCTGTTTTTTAAAACACTTTATCTTTCTAGAACTTTGGAGGACATGTTATTTTCGAAAGTAGTGGAGAGCCACAAAATCGAAATGCACCGCTTCAAGGCCAGGAATGCGTTTGTTCATTTACATATTGTCACATGTAGATGTCTATTATCTGATACCTTACGTCTGTTGTATAATAAACAACTATGTATGTTAAAATGATCAAAAAGGTCGGAATAACGCACGTATGAATAAAAAGCTAGATAATTCGGTAGCAAAGGAGAGTTTTCTATCTTTGTCCCACAAACACTCCCGAAAAAACTAGATACGAATGCTAAATCCCTTACGAAAGTGGACGGACAGACGGATAGAAGCATCAATGTACGCAGTTCAGGCAAACAAATAAAAGTTTCTAGATGGAAAGATGTATGAAATATGTACCGTTTTGTTGGCTGCGTAAGCTTCACGTCTAACGTTTTTTTTTTTTTTGTTTCCATGTCTTTGTCTTTGCACGTTTTCTATATTAAAATCAATTTGCGACGATTTTTTTTTCTCCTTTATGCTAAGTACAGTTAAAAGCACTCTGGCGATTGAATTTTTGTATGATATTGCTCTCGTAAGTATGCAGTAGTGGTATATGATCTTAAATGTTATCATTTATCTACAAATACATATGAACAAGGCTACGCACATTTTTACAAAAGAACTATGGTTAATCATTTACTCAGTTTTGCACAAAAAAATTTACTCGGCTAACGATAAATACGACTAGAAAGTATTTTACTGGCAATGTTTTATGGTGAGTCCACATTTTCATTGACTCTCACATTTTATCAACATTTCATTATTTCGTCACTTTTATAAATTCTTTTCGGACATTTTCTATACTATAATTGTTGGACATTTTTCGAGCGTTATTATTTCACAAAAGAAGTTTAAGTGAATGCAATTGGCTGCTAATTTTTGTTAACATTAATATTCTTTTTTTATAATCTTTCACTTTTCTGGCAATACATTCGTTATTTTACTTAACCCCCCACATCTTTGTGTTAATGTTCTACAACGTTCTACCGACGCCCTGAAAATTTTGAAAGCTTGCATGTGTAACTATATGGGACGTCGGCAGATGTTTATATTGCCTTAAGTTTTGTTAAGGCAATTCTAGGCTGGGCAATTTGAAGTACTTTAAAAACAATCAAAAATGTAAAGAACATTAATGTAAATTACGTTAAGAACCCAAATCAAAATCAAATCAAAAATAGTATAGAAAGTAAATTTAAAATACGATATGAATAATCAAGAGTATAAAAAGAATAGATGGAAATTACCTTAAGACAATTCAAAAAATGAACGAAATAAATTTAAAGCATAAAGAACAATAAAAAAAAAAAAAATATTAAAGCAATAAATCAAAACAAATTAGAAGACAGAAGAAAAAAACCGTTTGTCCAATTCAATGGAATTTCTTTTTTTGTCTCCATTAAAAGAAGAAGCTTGTCGTTGTAAATATAAGTAAAGTGAAATAAATAATAAATGGCAATAAACATTAAGACTTAGTTCCTTGGTCTGCTATTTTCGAACCTTTTGCAGCGAAAGATGCTACGCTCTGCATCTTCGTTCGCTTCTAAGCATGCCGGGAAATTTGTCGAGTTGTCGTGCCCGAACCTGGTTCGGCACTTTCGGAAACAGCCATGGCCAGTCAGGAACTGGATGAGGTACTAATTTACCTTATCGTGTGGCTTTCGATTGATTGCATTATGTTTGGGTTAAGAACTAACCTCCATCGTCCTTTTGTTGATCTTTCCCATCGCGATTGCCAAGTCCTTAACGATGGTAGCCGCTCTTCTTTTTTATAGTCTCTTGGGAGGGTGCATCGATGCGGCGCCTTTCACGGCTGTGCCTCATTTCGTCCGCCAAGATATGGATTGGCATTGCGTCAGCAATCACAAGAATAGCATCCTCCGACATTGTCTGGAATCCGCATACTTGTCTTATCCGCACATCATCTTAGCACACTAATATCATATATTGCTGCCAATTGTGAGTGCACCGCCCAACAGCACGTCGTCCTCCGACGACGGCTGGCAGGCGTTCGTATATGACCCTATCCAATATCTTGCCCATTGTGTCTAACAGGCAGATGGGTTGGTATGAGGATGGCTCGTTCGGTGGCTTATTAGTCTTTGGAATGAGGACCAACCTTTGGACCTTCCATTCGTCTGGGAATATCCTTTCTTCCAGACACATTTGCGGTATCGTCATGAAGACGTCTAACCTCCTTCGTACCGCTGCTTTTACGGCCTTGTTTGGGACTCCGTCTGGGCCAGGATTTTTTTCCCCACTCCTTTTGTACTCTAGTCACTAGTAATTGCTGGTATTGCTTCATCTTCTCTGTCGTGAAAGTCTACCAACAAGTACGGCGGCTTCTGCGGAAGAAGTGTTCCTACTATTCATTGGAACGTAAACGGACACGTGACTTGTGGCGTTCTGTGTCCTTTGATCTTCTTCGGAACGACTCTATATGCCGTCTCCCAGGGATTTATATCGGCATCCTGGCATGGTCCATCAATACTCCTCCTTTTGCTAGTCCTTACCGCTTCTTTAAGTCACTGCGCAAGCCTCTGTAGAGTGTAATCAATTCATTAAATTTTGCGATGGATCTTTCGTCTGGCTTTCAAGCAGTTGGCCCTCCGGGACGCTATCTCATCGCGCCACTAATAGCACAGAAATCATCTTCTGCCTGTATGTCTTCTTCGAGCCGTACAACAGGCTTCTACAAGCAGCTTTGCGGGAGTCGACCAGCCTTGCCGTCATCCCTCTCGTAGGAGTCCATAATGATGTTAAAGGCGTCCTGGTCAAGGAATGAATTTCCACACGTCGGGCCAGTAGTTTTGGACCACCTATTACCTTCGTTCTCTTTTGTTTTTATGTCGAGGGAGACGGCCTGATCATCGCTGTTTGCATACTCTTTGCTCAACGACCACTTGCATCTCGCCACTAGGCCGTTGATAAGAAAAGTGAGATCTACTTTCGACCCCTTCCCGTTTTACAAAACGTATCCTTGCGCCCATCATTCAGAAGAGATTCTGTCAGCACAGCGAATGCCTCCAACAAGCTGCGTTCTCCCGCATTTCAGGCCCTACTGCCCTACTCGAAGGCCCATGTCTTGAAATCTCCCACAATTATTGATGACGGTTTCTCTCGAGCGTCTTCCACGAGTTCGTCTAACATGCGCTAGTATTCGCCTTATGTCCGGCTTGCAGGAACGTAGCAACTGTATCAGCATAAGATTTTAACTGTCGCTCTAACGAATCCCCCGTGCTCGCAGTTCGCATCTAAAAGTGCTATAGGAGTGGGCGTCAAATTGCTGCTTTTTTTGACCCATCGTTTACTCAAGTACCCTCCCCTCCACTTCGATATGGTGCGCTCAATAGTATCATCTCCACCTCTTTTTCAATGAGCGTTTGCCGAAGTAGGTCATGAGCTGCTTCGCCGCGGTTGAATTAATCCGCACTATTCTCATTTCCGCGCTCTAATAGGAAGTGTCCGCTTGAGCAGCCGATTTTTGCCGCTTCCCGCCACGTGCTTTGCATCCACATTAGGCGTCTCCCTGCAGAACATGCAAGAGGGCTGTTTAGTCCAGCTTTTCGCAATATGGCTTTCCTTTTCACACCCCTACAAACTTTTCATCGATTAGATGGGCTCGAACATTCCTTCGCGAATAATTTAGAGGCTTCTTGCTGCTGTAGGCTTATGAGCGCCGTCTGTGTTCCACAGTATGCCTTCTTTAAATTTACCACTTTGGTACTTAAGTGTGTTGCGCGCTGGTGGTGACTTCAATGTTTTTGCATTCGACCATTTTGCGTGGCTTCAGATACCTGAATCCTACCTCCCCTCCGAAACAGGAGCCGACTGCCACTCGCAGCTCTTCCGCTTTCCCTCCGCTCTGGTTTAGTTGCAGTAAAAGCTAGCCATTCTGCGTTCACGAAGCTGGCTTAATTGCGGTTCGTCTTTAATTTTGCGAAGGATATCCGCGTCTGCCTTCCTCTCCTTTTTTGTTTTGGCTCCGACCTTAACCCACGTCATGTCCTTCGGTTGGTGATGGCCGACAGGTACGTCGGCCGCGTGCTGTTCAGCAGCCCCTGATATAGTGGTTACGTTAGGACGTTTGGAGGTCGGCGTGTCCACGTCCCCGCTTTCATTTACGCGCACCAGGCTGCATTCGCTTAGTCCCGCTTGCATTCTGTAGCGGCAAGCTTAACGAGCCACTGTCACTTCGCTCAATCATCTTTGGCGCGTAAGTGTGAGGCGAAATTTGAAGACTCTTATCACTAGTTTCGTTGCGACTAGTATCCATAGCGACACTTTCAATCACGCGCTGATGCCGTACATTGTGTCGTGCAATTGTTGGTTTATTTGCCGCCTTTTTCCATCATTCAGCTTCCATGTAACGACCTAGAGCGTTCTTTTCAGGCTTGCCAGATTTTAACGGAGAGGAGGCAGTGAGCACCATTAGCCCGAAAGCCATTTCGGCAGCATATCATCTTTTAGCGTCAATTTATCTACGTGGTCCGGTATACCACAATCAAGACTTTACCGGTCTTAGCCTTGACGCCTACCCATAGACTGAAACCACTTGCATTTCTCTCTCGCTGCCATTCCCTTATTGAGGGTGGGGAGCACCTACTCGAAGGACGGTGCGTACTCCTCCTGTCATTTTACGACATTTTCAGCCACCCCTTCTCCTCTACCGCTCTTGGTCGGGGCTGCTTATTGATTATACGCAGCCACCCTACACATATATTGCAATATACGCGCAGGCCGATCACTATTTCCCACCTTTGACCCGCACTGTAGGCTGAGCTCATCCCTGTGGGGATGGGGCTTTTTTTTTTTTTTGGTTTTGCTCTTTGAGCTGGAGGATCTTTAACAGATACTTCTGGATCGTAATAGCAGCATGCACGATTCGCCATTCCTGACGCATACGTACTACCCCTCACACACACTTCGTCTACCACTCTCTCCCGCTGGACCACCATTAGGTATTACTTCGCGGAAGCTAGAACGCTTCTGATGGTGGGTCCTCAGTGGAATACACTATCGGCTTCCACTCCCTCTGCTTTCCACCCGTAGTCTCTTATATCGCCGTAACTCCACGAAAGTATTGCTAGCGAACGTGTCTACGGCGTTCCAGGCTGCTGCACTGCCGACCATTACGCTCGACATTTCGTAAGGTGGCACTTGAGGCCGCCCATTCTCGAACCTGCTGCAGTAAAACAATACGTGCTCTGCGTCCTCCTCCATATCTGCGCATATCGGACAGTTAGGCGAGCTGTCGTGCCCGAGTCTGTGTAGATATTTCCGGAAGCACCCATGGCCAGTCAGAAGCTGCGTCAAGTAATAGTTTACTTCACCGTGCCGCCTTTCAACCCAACGTCTTATGGTAGGGATAAGAACGAACGTCCATCTTTCTGTGGTCGTTCTTTCCCACCTCGATTGCCAAATCCTTAACGAGACCATCCGTTCCTCGTCTATTATAACGAGCGAGGAGAGCTCGTTGCCGCGACGGCGTTCGTAGATGGGGCTCATCTCATCGGCCAGAATGTCGACTGGCAGATTGCTAGCTAGCACTAGCGCCGCTTCCTCCGACACGGTTCGGAATGCGCAAATATGCCTCAGGGCACTGAGGCGATATATCACCGCCAATTGTCGGAGTGCCGCCTTTACACTCAATTTACTCGCCCATACTGGGCTCGCGTACATGATGACTGAGGTCACAATTGTGGCTATGACCTTCCTCCTACCTGCTTTCAGCCCCCCCACGTTTGGCATAATCCTCGCCCATGCCGTCTGGATGCCTGCCGCTTTCTTCGCCACGTAGTCAATGTGTCGCCTGAAGTGGAGGCGGTGGTCAATTATGACTCCCAGATATTTGAGCGCGGGGACTGATTGCACAATGTCGTGCCCGATTCTTATCTCGCAAGTCTCTGGCTTCTTCCGGCTACTCACAAGCACGACTTCCGTTTTGTGTTCAACAGCTCCAGGCCCACCTTATTTAACCACCCTTTGATGCGCATGACTGCGTCGGTAGCTTTCGCTTCTATATCGGCAATATGCTTTGCGACCACCATTATCGCAACGTCATCGGCGAATCCAATACTCGTTGTGCCGGTGGGCAGCTCCAACCTCAGCACATCGTCATACATGATGTTCCACAAAAGAGGGCTAAGAACTGACCCTTGTGGGATGTCGCAGTTATTTTATACCGTTCTGTGCCGTTGTCGCTTTGATACACCAACTTACGGTTCGACAAGTAACTCGTTATGGTATCCAATACATACCTTGGGATCCGCGTACTTATAAGAGCCTTGCGGGCAGCTCCCAAATCCACCGAGTTAAAGGCGTTTTTAACGTCCAGTGTAATCAGGGCACAGTATTTCTTGGAGCCCCCTTTCTACCTGTCCCCGGCTATGGCGTCGGATGCCAGTCTCACTACATGTTTTATAGCATCTATTGTCGACCGCGCTTTTCTGAAGCCGTGCTGGTTATTAGATAGGGCACCGTTTTCTTCAGCTACTCTCAGTAGACCCTCGTATACTACTGTCTTTAGCAGCTTTCCCATCGTATCCAGGAGTAAGATAGGCCTGTACGACGACGGGTCAGCCGACGGCTTGTTACTTTTCTGGATCTGCACCTTGCATTTCTCCGGGAAGACTCTCTCTCTGAGACACTGTTGAATAAGCTGAGCAAATATCTCAGGCCTTATCCTAATCGCTGCCTTCAGGGCTTTATTAGGGATTCCATCCAGACCTGGTGCCTTTTTGTCGCCATATCTTTTGCCGGCCGCAAGCACGTCCTCCTTGGTAACAAACGGGGGTGGCTCCTGCTCCCTTCCCAAGAAGTCCAACGCTACGTACGGCGGCTTTTGTGGGAAAAGTGTCGTCGCAATTTTACTCAGCATGGCAGGGCACGTAACTTGTGGCCGGCCGTGCCCTTTAAGTCTTGTGAGAACCACCTTATACGCGGTTCCCCATGGGTTGACGTCAGCCTCTTTGCAGAGAGCCTCAAAACAGCTTCTCTTGCTGCGCCTAATGGCTTTCTTCAGGTCACCACGCAGGAACTTGTAGGCGTGGACCCGACTGTCGAAGTCTGGCTTCCCCCTTGATCGCTGCACCAATCGTCTGGCCTTAAGGCACTCCTTCCTAGCCGAGCTTATTTCTGCCTTCCACCAGTAGCACGGGGCAACTTTTGTCCACGTTATTCTCGTAGGCATTGACGCGTCGCATTTTTCGTTTATAGTGGTATACACTTCACGTACGAGCAGCTCCACTGTATCGCCACTTATCGCGCGGAAAGAAAATGTCCGCCTAAATGTTTCTTCATCGAACGGCGTGTCGTTCCACTTCGGACCCCTTGCGTTCCTAAAGAATATCCAAGAAGGCTCCTTAATGCAGGTTTTTGCAATATGGCCTTCCTCCCCACACCTCCGACAAGCCTTTGACCGGTCAGATGGGGTTGCACATTGCTTTGCTATGTGCCCAAACTCCAGGCATCGGAAACATCTCAAAAAGCGTGCGCTCTCTGATCCTACAGATCACCCAGCCTATATTTTCCGCCTGCCAGTAGCTTAGCGGCTTCCTTCTGCTGTAGGCTAATGAGCGCTGTCTGCGTGCCGCTATATGCGTTCTTTAAGTTAACCACCTCTGCGGACGCCACCTCATATTGGGACTTATGTGCACTGCTTATGTCCTCCCTGATGGTGACTTTGTCGATGTTTTTGCACTCGACCATTTTGCGTTGGCTCAGACACCTGACTTCGGCCTCCGCTCCTAAAAAGGAGCTCAATGCCGCTCTCAGCTCTTCTGCTTTCTCTGCGCTCTGGTTTAGTTGCAATAGAAGCTCGCCCTTCTGCGTTCTTCTTATCTTCTGCACCGCCTCACCAAACTTACTTAATTGCGGTTCGTCCTTAACCTTGCAGAGCATATCCCCATACGAGAGCTTGCCTTTAGCTGGTATGACGATAGCATCGGGTCTACCCTTCACAGGTCTTTCTTTTAGCCGATCTGCCTTTCTTTTCTTTTTCATTTTTGCGCTGACTTTCTGCCACTCCAAGTCCTTCGGTGGGTGCTGGCCGTTAGGGACGCCTGCCACGTGCTGTTCAGCAGCCCCCGTTATGGTTACGTTACTACGTTTGGCGGCCAGCGTGTCCACATCCCCGGGCTGCTTATGTTTACTCGCCCTAGGCAGCGTTCGCTTTTCCCCGCTTGCATTCCTTACCGGGCTCTGTCTTGATGCCTATCCCTAGGCTTTGTAGAATTGAAGAATTCTCTCCCTCGGTGCCACCCCTTACAGGGGTGGCGAGCACCTATTTTACCGTAGATTCTCACGGTTATGCGGCCTTTTCATCCACCCCTCCTCCTCTGCCGCTCTTGGTCGGGGACTGCTTATTTGTTATTCGCAGCTAACCTACTAATATACCTTTGGGTACTCGCAGGCAGATCACGATCCGCCACCTGTGACCCCCGCAGTAGCCTGAGCTTAGCCCTATGTGTGGGGATGGGGTAGCTAAGCGTGTGTGTGTGCATACGTGCCTGCACCCATGTGTGTGTGTGTGTGTGTGTGCGACGACGACGCAAACGGACATATATCGACGCGGACCAACGGACAAAAAAACGCCCTCTATGGACCGTAGGACTGTTACGTGACGTCACGCCAATAGTAATCCCTTCTGGTGTTAGTTATTTATGATTTATTTTCGTGAATGTAGTTAACGAGGTGGCATAAATTATATATCTATATAACTATATTACAACCAATACAAAGTGTATAATAATTCATGTATAAATAAATAAGAAACAAAAAAAGGTCACCCATAACCGGTACAAGTCCAAGTTTCAAGTGAACACCTTAGCCATTATGCCATGCAAAAGCTTGGCAACCGATAACAGTTTTCGAATCAAAGTGAGATCCTAAGATTGCAAGTTTCTTCAAATATGACATAGGCAAACCGCACGTATTATCGATGTTGTGATTAAGTGATTATCGTTTAGGTTTCGGCAAACAACTCTAAACGGGTAAAACAGCTCATAATTATATTTATATTGACTAAGCTTAATGAAAATAAGGGCCTAGAGAAACGACTTGAGACATTAAACCATTTAGGTAAGACACTTAGTTTGGCGATGCCTCTATAGTCCTCAAGGTGATGTCTGTTTCCACAATTTACACTGTTTAGGTTTAAGGCAACAAAATAAATTCGCTTGGTGCTGACCATAGTCGGGAACAAACATTTTGAAGCTAGACCACACTACACTGAATGTGTACTACATCGGGATAAGTCCTGATAAGCCAGCAAGTTCTTTCACACCAGAGGGTAGTCACGTGTTTGACTCGATCGCCTAAGACTTTCGTATTCTTTACTTCCTATCATTCATATATGAGGGAAACAGAAGAAAGAAAAAAAAAATTGTAGTTTATATTAAAAAAACATAAGCCCCAGCAAAATAGAAAGTATAATACAATCAAAACTGGATTTCAACCTAGAAGCAGCCTCCAAGTCCTCATTTACTGGCAATTATAAAGATATCAACTGCTTCATAAAACTTGTTGAAATAATACATAAAACCCTAAAAGAAGAAGCCAAACCACAACTGATAGAATACACCTTCTACTGCAAACTGTCCTCAAATGTTTCTTCCGCTCTTGCAAACGATATCTCAACAACACTAGGAGAATTAAAAGCAAAACTTGAAAACAGATATAAATCAAGTCAAACAATACCACAACTGCATTCTATATTAAACCAAACAACACAAAAAGGTATTATCACAGGTTTCAAAGACAAAACATTAAACATAGTAACAGATCTAAATTATCTTCAAACCAAAGAACTCGGCCCCAACCCCACTAATGAACAAAAATCCGTCATTACCAATATCAACGATACGTACGTCTTAACCATATTCAAAAACGGTCTCGACGACTACATTAAACCCACTATCTTCGCGGCCCAACCAAAAACCTTTTCCAAAGCAATTAATATTGCGCTACAATATGAAAGTGCGACCCGAAGAAACTCACAGGTAATGGGAATAAATTATCGAAAGAAAAATTCACATTCGCCACAGCAACAACAAAAACTCCTACACTAATCAAAACAACAGAAATCAATATCACAATAATAATCCCAATAGAAACAATCAAAGATACAATAGAAATAACAGGAATTATTATAATAATAATAACAACAATTTTAATAGATACAATAATAACAATTTCAATAGCAACAACAACAATAATAGGAATTTCAACTATCGAAATCAAAATAATAATAACAACAGAAATCAGAGAAACAACAACCAACAACGCAATAGAAAACCAGGGAAACGTATTTTACCCGGATTCCTTGACGATGCCCCTGAATTCGGGATCAAAAATTTAAATCAGGCATCCATTAAACATTTAAACCAGGCACCCACCAAACACGTAAACCAGTTATCCACCAAACACCTAAACCAAGCAAACTCCCATATCTTCTTCATCTCAAAACTATCCAACTATATACCGCTAAGTATCTAAAATGCAACAAATACGGAAATATCATTTATATTATACACAGAAGCAGACATTAGCTTCTGCAAAGCACATCTTTTGGAACATTACCCACTAAACAACTCAGATTGTATTAACCTAACATGAATAACAAACGAATATATATAAACATTAGGAACCACACATTTAAATATATATCTAGGAAGCGGAATCACTCAACATAATATACAATTAGTAGACCAGAACTTCTCAATAAAAACCGATGGAATTATAGGAAGAGATTTCCTACAGAAGTATGCATGTAACATAAATTATGAAAATTTCTCTCTTACAATTAATACACATGATGACCAAGTTCAGCTCCCCATGTACGATGAAATACTTAAGAAAAGCAACATATTTCTCCCTCCAAGATTCGAAGTTATAGTCCCCACAGATATCAAAACAGACAGCGATGCTTTAGTACTAAATAAAGAAATAGAAAAACGAATATTTTTAGCCAATTCAATAATACTAAAAAACGGACAAAAACGCATTATAATATTAAATATACTGGGTAAAGAAATCACAATACAACACCTACATATCAACACCGAACCACTCAACACCTGCCAAATCATACAAAACACCAACGCACACACCTAACATAGTAAACAACGATTCCAATAAATATTACAATCCATAAAATTAGACACGGTGAACAACTCTCAAAAACAAGAACTCATAAAAATCTTCAAAAAATTTCAAACTGTATTCCATCTGCAAAATGAACCACCTACAGCAAATAACTTGTACACACAAAAGATAGAAACAAACAACAATACACCAGTATACATAAAAAACTACAAATTACCCCACACACAAACTGACACCATACATACCCAAGTAAAAAAATTATCAAAACAAAACATTATAGAACCCTCAGTTAGCCTCTATAACTCACCACTCTTACTAGTATCCAAAAAAAATCAGACAGACATAAAGAAATGGCGACTAGTAGTTGACTACAGAAAACTAAACAAGAAAATAATAAAAGACAAATTCCCCCTCACAAGATTAGAAGACATCGTAGATAGACTAGGACGAGCAAAATATTTCTCCACCTTGAACATGACAAATTCATTTCATCAAATAAAACTTAACAAAAACTCGCGACCTTTAACCGCCTTTTCAACACCAAACGGACACTATCAGTACACGAGACTTCCATTTGGACTAAAAATTTCGTCCAACAGTTTTCAAAGAATGTTAACCATAGCTTTATCAGGACTAGACACCGAAGCATTTTTATACGTAGACGACATAATAATACACGGATGTAGTTTCGAACATCACAACAGAAATTTAACGAAAGTACTAGAACGACTTAACAAATATAATCTAAAACTAAATTCATCCAAATGCAACTTCCTACAACCAGAAGTAAACTATCTAGGACACCTAATAACACCCGACGGCATAACACCAGATCTCGCCAAGTACGAAGCAATTAAAAGCTACCCCCAACCCAAAAATACTGACGAAGTAAGAAGATTTGTAGCATTCTGCAACTATTACAGAAAATTTATAAAAGATTTTGCTAACATAGCACAACCACTAAACGACCTCCTGAAAAAAGGAAAAGACTTCGAATGGACAAACCATTGTAATCAGGCATTCCTAAAGCTCAAAAATAAACTAATGTCCCCGCCCATATTACAATATCCAAACTTTGATAAATCCTTCTTTTTAACAACTGATGCATCAAATTACGCCTTAGGAGCAGTACTATCCCAAGGAGAAATAGGTCAAGACTTACCTATCGCATACGCAAACAAATCCCTGAATAAGCATGGAAAAAACAAACCAATTATAGGAAAAAAACTCGCAGACCACTTTGGAATAACACATTTCAGACCCTACTTATTCAGCAAAAAATGCATAGTGATAAGTGATCACAGACCATTAGTAGCACTATTCACCCACAAAAGGCCCACCTCAAAATTAACCATTATAAGAATATAACTATTGTACTACGATTTTGACTTAATATACAAAAAAGGTTCAAGCAACACTAACGCTGACGCCTTATCAAGGATAAAAATAAATTCGGATGTATTAAAAGAGATGATTCCAATATCAAGAGAAGAAGACCAAGAACCGATAAAAAAGACGTTAGTCATTTCCACAAGCAAATCAGCAAGAGCAAACACAAACAATGAACAACTAAATACGCGGGAATGCACGTCAATAAATGCCATCAAGAACACAAGAAAATTAGAATTTAAATGCGAAAGCGATATAAGAGATATTATAATTGAGAATGTTAAAGAATTAAACTGCACAGGTGTGAGATGCAATGAATATCCAGACCATTCCGATTCGCTCTTGGAAAAATTGACATTGAAACTAAACAAGTTAAATTTCTTAGACTATGCATTAAGTCTACAATATCTACAAGTCTACAAGTCTACTACGATATATTTAAACACATATCCAAGGAGATATTAAAAGAAAATTTCAACAATATTAAAAGGAACTACATAAATATACTATTACATAAAGAAAGACAAAAAATATTTGATGATAAAGAAAAGTGCAAATTAATAGAAGAAACCACACTTGCCCTCACTCAGGACATTTCGGAGTAAGGAAAACATTCCAAAAACTAAGCCGAAAATACATTTGACGTAATATGTTCAAAATGGTAAAATATTACATAAAACAATGCCGCATTTGCCAATCAAGTAAACAAACCAAACACACAACAGAATCTCTCAGAATAACGAATACACCTTCCACATCTTTTGAAACACTATGTATAGATACAGTAGGACCAATAAAACTTTCTAGTAATTTCCGATACATATTAACAACACAATGCGAATTAACAAAATACATAATCACACTTCCTATTGAAGATAGAAGCGCAAAACCAACTGCCAAAATATTAACAGAAGGGGCAATACTTAAATACGGCCAATTCAAAATGAACTAATAAAAGAAATTTGTCTGTTACTAAATATCGAACAAAAGTTCTCAACCCCCTACCACCACGAAACATTAGATACAATCGAAAGAAATCACAGAGTTCTTAACGAATACTTTTTAGCCTTTGCAACAAACAATGATTGGGAGAAATGGATACCATACTACACTTTCGCGTATAACACTACCCCTCATTTAGAAACACAATATTCCCCTTTTGAACTGATATACTGCCATACATGCCCAGCGAAAAAATGTTGAATTCAAATCCTACATACAACCCAGAAAACTACATAAATGAGCTAAAAAAAGTTAACATACTCTCTAGAGACAGCTAAAAGATTTTTAGAAAAAGCAAAAGTAGCAAGAACAAAACTGTCAGAAGAAAAATACACAAATCCAATTGATATCAATATAGAAGAACAAATTTTATTAAAGAAACATAACAGAAAAAGATTAGATAAACTCTATGAAGAACCGTATGAAGTAATAGATGTAAAAGACCCCAATGTAACAACACAAATTAAAGACAAACGAAAAACTATACATAAACTCTTAATTAAGAAATACAATAAGATAGATGTAAACTAAATTTAATTAAGGAAACACAAAAAGTATAAACGAAATCTAATTAAGACTAGAAATACAAAAACTATATGTACAAAACTATAAATATATACTAAATACATAAGAATTTACTTAAATTAATTAATTAAGAACCACCGTTTACTTTGTTAAAATTCTCTTTCATAACAGAAAATTGTCTTTCAACAGATTAACAATGTTGTCCCTAAAACGGTAAGGGTGTAGTGTGACCGCATACTTTTATATGCATCCGCTTCGAAATGCGACAGAATTATGCAAATGCAGCATAATCCTCTTGCTAAAAGAAAAATAAAAATTATGTCGTGTAGTAAAAACACAATTAAAGGTTCGTTTTAATAATTCTTTATTACGAATGCTTTTACTTCTGACTTACTACCTTACTATTATTATTATTAATGATTTTACTGAACTGTGGTCAGTAATTTATATAATAACTTAAGCTAAATAGTGGAATTAAACTAGGTTATTACTAAAGTTACAATAAAGCTAGATTGCTTTATATTAGTTAGGTCATACCTTGATTTGCAGTATGTGGAAAGATCTTAACTAGGTTATAGCTACGTTTACTTTATGTGGAAATATAATAAATTGTGAACTAAGCATAAATGATTATTAAATGGGTAGATGATAAATTGATAATGCTACAGTCGCACTTCACTCGGCTGAGTATTGCATGTCGAAATTTTGCAGCGTGCTGCCCGATGATGAGGGAATTACGACTACTTTGAGGATGAGGACCATCTAAAAATACTTTCAATGTACAGGACTTGATGCTGGTAGTGCGCAAAAAAAAGTTAAGCATATATATATGGTAACTAACATACACCGAGTATCAGCTCTAATCATTTGTGTTATTATAAAGCTAACGATATATCTATCAACTATCTAACATCTTTTACTTCTGCATCATGATATATTAGGAAGTGAGACTTCCTCTCTGTGGCCTTGTTTTGATGCCGGTTGCATTTAATACTCATATCGGCATTAGATTTTTGTGCGGTGTAACAAGCGCTTTCTTATTGAAGATTCTATTTATCAGATAGTCTTCATTTTATTTGACAATAAATATTTTGCTTACATTGAAATCTCCATTATTTGTGGCCTCTAATACGGCCGCCGAATTGCATTGAAACTCTTGCAGTAATTCTATTACGTCCTACGATACTTTGGATCCTATATCATATCCAAAAGTCGGACGTAGAACCATTTTGGCATATTTTTATGCTCGCAAATGAAGTAAAAACCTCTGCAGATTACGCCTGTAATGGATTTTGGCGTTACGCTAATAGCGCTAACAGAGACGTCTCTGAAGGTAGCAAAATATATGGCCTTGTTCCACGGACACTCTACAGACGATTACAACTAGAAGAAATACATGTACTTAGGACGGACGAAACCTGCTTACCGTCTGATCTTACCTTCTACGCCATTCTGCACCCGACCCTATGCGCTCCATTGGACCATGATTTTTAATGAGAGATCCCGAAGTTGTGTCCGACGTTTTTTACAGACGTTTCTTTACAGTAAATAGAAAGTCTTCTGAAGCCTTCGGACACATAAATTATTGCCACATAACTCCAACAATGGTGACAATAAGTATGTAAAAACAAAAAAAGAAAATAAGATGATAGGTATACTTAACACCTAATGTTTCACATTGTCACTGTTTACAAAATATCCACCGTCGCTGAAAAATTCAGAATAACTTATGAGTTTCGACGGCTTTAATAATGTTACAATTTCGTCATAAATAGAGTTAACTTCCTGCCGACGACATGGGCGTACCAGTTTACGCGATGCGATTGTAATTTTTGCCGTTCAACTACAACTTATTGGTATGCTATACATATCCAGACGAAAGCGTTCGTCTGGATACGCATCTTTGATGAGTGAATGCAGGACACCGTTAAAACGTAGCAAATTCAAACAAACAATGAGAGCCCACAACTATGTAATTAAGTATCCCTTTTTTCTTTAATAACATTGCTTTTTAAGACAATATTTATCTCCCCAAACAGAGGCCGTTTCAAGTAAGGTTCAATTCTCCACATATATTTTACATATTCAATTGGAAATCATATAAAAGAATTCCATTAACTAATAACAGTTTTAACGCATAAGCAGATTTAGATGATCCAGTGGATGAGCAATTATAATCACCACCACTACATAGATTGTTCTTCAGCAAACTGTTGTGGAGCAGTATGGACGAATTGTTAGTTGCATAATTGCGGGATTTTAAAGAAATAAAAGGTAATGGCCTGTCGATGGAAGGCTTCATCATCATTACAGGGCTGCCAATAGTTATGATCGGAGGTATTCATACGTAACATTTTCGGGCATGGTGTTATTAAAGGTGATTACAGTTCGTTGGCTTAGCTGAAAGTTATGCTTGCATTTGTATATAATACGGGTAGCGTTAGCCGCCGGTGTTATTGGACGTAAATGACGTGAGTCAACTGTCGTAGCGGTTTGCGTGCCATCCTTGCGCAGGGGCCATGCTAATCTTCTCTGTATCGTTCCAATTTTAGTATATGTTCTGCCGTAGCAAGAACATATACTCACCACTGACCAGAGTGGGGTTTATTGATCCATTCACAATAAACCGTTCTGGACTCTGGTGCTGTTTAGGCCCCTACTCTGTGGGGATCGTCTAACTCGCCAGGGGGCGTAGTACGCTTAAAAGTGGCTTGGGCCACCGTGGGGTTAAGCCTTTCAGGCAGGAACCCACGTTAAACCCTTGCCACAAATTCTGTCGTAGCCCTTAATGCTGCGTGTGTAATAATTACCGGACATTCTGTCAGTATCGATCCAACATCAGTATCATCCCTTTTTTATGATTTTGCGTAAATTTTAAATAATTTACCTACGCGTAATACAAAAATATTACAATTATAAACACAACGATGATAGTAAGAGAATTTGTTGGCATTTAATTATACAGTCAAAGAAATAACTCCCAAGGTTCACTTGCAAACAATTCAATTTTTAGTAAACAACTATCAGAGATAAGCTTTAATTTCGCGCTCATTTATGGCGTTAGAACAAAATAAAACTAACTATTTTTGAAATTATGGCTCGATTCTAGATCGTTTAGTTTTTCACTCGTCTCCAAAAAAAAACTCCCTTCCTTTTTTACCATGTCCGTTTTTATTCTCTTAGGTGAGACTACCAATTCTACATTCTACAGGGTTGTATTTCTGACTAACGTTGCAAAACAAAGTCAAATTTTACAAATGAAAATTAGAACATATAAAGGAAAAGTAAAAAAGCACAATTAGCAAAATTCATGTGAAATAATTATCAGAGTATATTACATAATTAGTGAAATATGTGAACTTTGGAAATAATTGTAACCTATGAAATTGAAAAGCCAGCATTTAATGTGTATTTTCATGTAAACGTGTCGACGGTGTCATTCATTTATTTTTTTCATTTTACTCATTTATTAAGTAACTACAAAACCACAGGTGTATTACCTACTTACATAGTTCTAAACCTATTTAAAGAGTCATCGAAGGATTTCAGGCTCAGTAGTAACGGATTCCAATATCTATACGAATATGACTTGCTCACTCAGATGGAAAGTCGAACTCGGAAAGTAATTCAGGAACTTAATGAGCGCTGGGTGAGAGAAGTTACTGTATGTGGATATGAATGTTTTAAACGAGAAATATGCGTTAACTTGAACGAAATTAGGTACAATACAGTAGCCAAGGACTTTGGCATTAGTGTGAATGAAAAATTTTAAGGACTAAGTTGTGAGTATGATGGGACAGATTCATCGTGCCCTGTGGTGTAAATGGAGTCTGATCGCACATGCCAATTGGGCCATATGTGACATCCTATATATTGCGCAACCTATTGTGTACCCGTAGGGTATTGTCAATCTGTCTGCTGTAGAGCATAAGCAGAGGCTCTCCTTACTTCTTCTTTCATTAGTTACTTCTTTCTTATTTCTAGTACCGCCGGCGCCGACGAAGCAATTTTCAGCTTTAGCGTAACGGAGTGGAGAGGGGAACGGCCCGTTGCAAGAGCTTTGGAACGGCTGTGGATGGCGAATTCGCCCGAGAAGCGTTTTCTCGTTGTGAAATTGCATTGCAAGCGAGTTCGTTATCTAAAAAAAAACAGATGTTTTAATTAGAGCTCGCTCGTACCAGAGGGGAGGTCCACCGGGAAACTTATCTCCTTTTGGCACTCGGAAAATAATCATCCTCGGGAAGCTAAGTGTGCGTTTTCACACTTCGTGTGCCATCGAACACGGGTAAACGGCAGTGTACGGCATCTGACATATATTTTGTGCACTGATCGACATTCCTGTCAACTTTTTGGATTGTTTTTAGTACATATTCACACATTTATAGCACAACTCACAATTTTTAATGTAGGATTAGTTTAGTTTATTAGCCAACCAAGCCGTTATCCAGTAGCTCAATCAAGAACCTCAATAAACGAATAGATATAATCTAAAAAATCTGCCATTTTATTCGTGTTCACGCAACATCTTCCGAAATGTTTCGCACATCCCCTTAGAGAAATCTTCTTTATTAATAACCTCGGTATATGATATGATTGCATTTGAGTTTCGTAAGATGCCAGCTGTTTCTTGTGTAAACGTATAACCAAAAATTTTGGAGAAGGTTGATTTTGGTGGTGTGGTTAGACGCTTGTGTTGTTTCAAGTCACGATATCCTCTTATTTTTTATTTCATTTTCTCTCTCCTCAAGCACACGCTCGTGCACGTCGACATGTATTAAACAAACTGGACTTGCAAGTTGAGCACCACAATATTGAATTATTTCTTATGGCCTCCGACAGCGCATAGTCATTAAGTATTCCCGGGCTTCATAGAAACACTGTAGTCTTAACCCTTTTTTGTTAGAAACCAATTGCCTCCCAACAAAAAACTGTGTTGGGTACTTTTAGAACATGCTTATGTTAAAACAATGAAAAAAATAAGTGACTGTTGGCCTAAACATGATTTCTTCTGCTTAATTTGTAATTTACTTACATATCTTCATGTTTAAAGTTACCATCAATTACCATTTCTAGACAAACACCATTACTAGATAAAAGTTTTATTGTTTTTAATGACAAACTGCTTTTCCTGATCTGGACTCCACTTTGCCAGATTTCCAAAATATACACTCTCCCTGACGATATGTTTTTCAGCATTTCATCAAGCTTTCGTGTAATAAAGGCAGACCAATCCAAAAGCTTCTGAGTCATGAATATTTAATGCCCCACGAAAATTTAAAAGAGTTGAATCTAATGTATTTACCCTACAGCCAGCATGTTGCGTCGTCTACCGCTTGTTTTGGTCTCCGCAGAATTGTATTAAAAGTTTGGGAAGCAACAGAATGCCAATAGTCTTCGTGTAAACGCAAATTGATTTATAATTCCATACAACATTATGTCTTGGGTCATGCAATAGATAAGTGGGCTAAGAGAGAGAGCCTTAAATAATTTGTTGGAAGATAGGCTAAACTTTCACACGGCCCCAAGTCAAATTTCATAATCTTCGTTAAAATAGTGCATGTATAACAACCACAAAATGTACACAACTTTGGCTATTTAGTTCACTATAAAAAAAACGAATTTTATTTTGTGATTGAACCTACTTATTAAAAGTAAAACACCAAAAGAAACTAAATGAAAACTTGAGATATGTAGTGAAGAATGTGCTCCACTAGAAGGAATAATTCAAAACTGCATGTTAACATGGTTGTACAAGCACAAGTCATGGCCATCGTCGCCCGTTTAAGATCATAATACCAGAAACGACTTAGAAGCCTCTCATATGTTATTAAGGGATCTCAAATTAAAAGTGCGTGAGAGAGCTGTGACCGTAGTCAGCTTATGCGGCGCGGATTTTGTATTTGGGATGAAAAATTAAGTTTAAGAGATGACTCTATTCGCAATTGATTAAAAACGCAGTCGTGTCTCGACTACTGTTAAAAGTTCGTTCGTTGATTGATCACACACTTTTTACACTGTTCTGCATTAAATTTGTTTTTCTTTTACATTCATGGTAGCATAAAGCATCCTATCTACCTGATATCTTCTTTTCTTAATTGTAAGGGAGAGAGAAAAACGTGCAAAAACGCCGCGATGAAATAAAGTAAATTAGAATATAACAAATGCAATAAATCTTCTAAAAGACCTCACATTTTCCAACCGGATAAACGGCAAAAAAAAATGTTACAAGTTAAATTCACTACAAGAAGTAAACCTAAAATATGTAGAATATAAAAAACAATACTTGTAAAAAAGATCGGACAATATATTGAAGAACGTGAATGCGAATCAAACTTCCATTTTGCGATAGTGGTGACAGATTGCCAACCAAAATGCAAAGATCAGAGAAATCATTAAATAACGGGTGCAGTTGAGAAATTGGTGTCTAGAGACGGATTGGCGATCTATAGTCAAAAAGAATACGAACATAAAGTTCACAAGTAAACCAACATAGTAAGGGATAAGTTCTGAAATCCATAAGGTAGATTCACTTTACTGTTTCATAACACACATCAAAGGTTATGTTCAAACAAAAATACAAAAGATCACCATACGCACTAAATTACAAACGGCTCGTTGTCCCTTATTTGTGTACTAACACATTCCAATATATCGCATATATCATAATCCAAGTTGCAGCTATACGTGCATTCTTTTTGAACCCATATAAAGCTAACACATTATCATAATTCGTTTTGCAATTTGCATTTGCACAACCAAAGTTACGATCATACTTCTTTTTATCATCACTTGTGTCTCTTGTAACTGAGTGATATAAAATGTATGTATATTGGCTATATAACGTTTCTCGAAAACCTATAGGTTGGTCTAGGCTTGCCAGACCCAGTCACTTCGAGCCTTTTTTTTGTGTTTTGGGGTGAAAAAAGGTGTGGCTCATCCCACCCGAAGGGTTGAATCACGCCTTTTTTGGTGTTTGCGCCCAGCCAAAGACGGCCGAATGAGACCCGAATGGCATTCGTGCGAGTTTGTTTGAGCCTGGGGGTCCGAGATAGATGTTCGTGTTGGGGGTTTCGAGGGTGCTGTTTTGCAAACTTGTCTTGAAAACGAAGTATACCCTACCCTGGTATCTAGTTAATTGTGCTGAGCCTTGTGCATTTCGAGACAATTTTTGTACTATGAGAATTTTTTGCGATTTTTACTTGTGCATTTCGATACAATTTTTGTACTGTGAGAATTTTTTGTGGTTTTTACTTGTGCATTGTTTTTAATTGATTTACTGACCTATCTTAACACTATTAATGTGGATGACCTATATTTTTTTTTTTTAGCCCACAAAAAGACCTAGAAGTTGTATAAAAATATTCTTGGGGTGTTATTAATCATGTTCTTTTTTTCTTTGTAGAATATAATTCTCATTTATTTTAAGTTTATTTCAATATATAACATTCCTTTCGTTACCAGCGCAGAAATTATAACTAGACGCTGGTCATATGCTTTTATTTTCGTCATCATTTAATTGTATATCTAATTGTGGTCATTCACGCATCTATATTCGAGAGGGAAACAAGAGCTGTTCGCCATAACGGGAGAAGTAAAATTCCCTTTTTGTTTAGGCATCTTAACACATGCCGCCCTTGTTGTTTAGGCATCTTAACAGACGCCGCCCTTGTTGATTAGGCGTCTTAACATATGCCGCTAATATCAATTTAACTAACACTATGCAAACCAAGTTCTAAACTTAGTATACCCTACAGTATAGGAAGATTGCAAAACCAACCAAGTATTAATATGAATTTTGAGAATTTTTTGTGCTTTGTTTTCTAATTGATTTACTGGCCTATCTTAACAGATACCGCTTATAAATCAATTTATTATTCCAATTCAATAAAGTTTACTTTCCTTATTAACGCAAAAAAAGAAACTATTAAAATATTCTTTATAGTTGTATTATATCTAAAAAAAAACTGAAATGACGATGGAATACTAATGCACTTTCGATGATATCTCCAAAGTTTGTTTTTCTATTAAATCCTTCTTAAAAGCTTCAATTACATCATTTATTGTAAATAGTTTGTAAGCACCATGTCTTGATGGTCTATTATTAATTGTTGGTAAGGTTGATATTCGTGGTGGTATTGTTGTTGTTGTTGAAATTTTATCTTCCGATAATTGGGTTAGCAACTGAAGGGATAAATGTGTCATTGTAGGTGTTGTATCGTTTGGAAGTCTTATTGGAAAATTTAAATATTTATATGTATCACCATTGAATTTAGCAATTCCGTTATCATAAAGTCGTTTAGAATGGGAAAGAGTGTAATGGAGTTGTGCATTATGAAAATGGATGAAAATTAAAAACGCGTATAGTGTTGGCGCGTTAATTTTCATATTGGTTTATTCTTTTTTGAAGTTTTCTTGGAAACTAACTATTTCATCTTTACGTAATATTCATTTTATACGTTTGTGTATAATCTCTTAGATTAACTATTCGAATGTCCTGTAGCCTTCCCGATAAGTCTGGCGTGCGAACCTTCTCAATTTCACCATTACTTAATTTTCTCTCTTTTTCAAATTCACGATATTCGAAGCAATTTATTTTTAGTTCTCTTTACTCATAGATACTTTTATAAGTACAACGAATAGGTACATCAACATTTTCATACTTGAGATTGAAATGTTTGTAAAATGGTTTCTCAGCTTCCAGTATACCGCCTATATCCATTTCGGAAATGATTAACGATCTACGAAATGCTTTTATAGTGTCATCCACTGAAAAATATTTTAATGATGTTTGTTCTGTTGTTTTTTCTTGTTCTTTTTCTTGTTGCGTTATTGGTGTTTCAACAGGTGGTGAAGTAGTTGTACTAGTTGTTAACGTTGTAGCATCACCTTGATATTTTAATAGATAATAATTGTCTTTAGTGTCCAGTGCTTCACTCACTTTCATCATAACAAATGATATATTAATTTTCAGATTATCATCGTTGGATAAGGTTAAATTGAACTCTACAGATTTTGAATTCGAATCTGCTTGAGGAGTAGTAATAGTGAACGGTATAGGATTACCAATCACTATTTTCAATACAAGAAGCAAAATATATATATTTATTTTCATTATAATATCCCCCTGTCTTGTTTGTTTACAAACGCGCTGCTGTGTTTAAAAATATAATGATCAAGATGTAAATGATATATCTAAATATATATGGAGAGAAGAAGAACGTGTTCTTCATTCATAAAAAAATTCATATATATATATATATATATATATTAGTTTGGGGAAAAAGAAATCCATTATTTTTTCGGTAGATGGCTGCACTGATAGATTTCTCGTAAAGTATCGATCAAACAATTTCATATTTATGCTCGTTGGAAAGGTGACATTTCGCAGTAAAAAAAATTCTTTTGCTGTTTTTTGTTTGGTGCATTCAGTTGTGAGTTACAGCGTGTTAAAAATGGAAGTGAACAAAGAGAAAATTCGGTACATTTTACAGTTTTTCTTTGACAAAGGCGAAAATGCAAGCCAGGCGGCTAAAATTGTGAATGGTGTTTATGGTTCCGATACTGTAACAGCCAATTATGTGCAATTTTGGTTTCGTAGATTCCGTTCAGGAATTTTTGATGTTAAAGATGCACCTCGCACAGGTAGGCCGGTCGTCGAAATTGTCGATAAAATCGGAGAAATGATCGAAGTTGATCGGCATGATAGCAGTCGTAATATCGCCCAGGAGCTAAAAATCGACCATAAAACAGTTTTAAACCATTTACACAAAGCTGGATTCAAAAAGAAGCTCGATGTTTGGGTGCCACACCAATTAACAGAAAAAAACATGATGGATCGAATTTCCATCTGCGAAGCCTTGGCCAAACGGAATGAGATAGATCCATTTCTTAAACGGATGATGACTGGAGATGAGAAGTGGATCACATACGATAACCCTGTGCGAAAACGATCGTGTTCAAAGAGCGGTGAAGCACCTCAAACGGCCAGGAAGGTTTTGCTATGCATTTGGTGGGACTGGAAGGGGATTATTTATTATGAGTTGCTTCCATATGGCCAAACGCTAAATTCTGATCTCTACTGACAACAACTGGACCGTTTGACGATAGCGATTGACCAGAAACGGCCAGAATTGGCCAACAGGAGAGGTGACGTGTTCCACCAAGTCCACGCTAGGCCACACACATCTACAGTGACTCGCCAGAAACTTCGGGAGCTTGGTTGGGAAGTTTTAATGCATCCGCCATACAGTCCGGACTTGGCACCAAGCGATTATCATCTTCTTCTTGCATTGCAAAATTTCTTTAATGATAAAAAATTGGAATCTAGGGAGGATTGTGAAAATCGACTACTAGAGTTTTTTGCAAATAGAGACCAGGACTTCTATGAGAGAGGCATTTTGAAGTTACCTTTAAAATGGCAACAAATCATACAACAAAACCGTGCATATTTGGCCCAAATCGGACAATCCGAAGCATGTTAAATAAAGTCCTGAAGTTCATATAAAAATAATGGATTTCTTTTTCCCCAAACTAAAACTATGTTCGATGAGCATCGCTACTTGGACCACTCATCTTCTCCTCCAACGTGCAAAAGACAATCTTAATGCTTGCGGTACTTCACTTCACGCTTAGTTTTTATCTGGCTATGTTGACGTACCCACTCCCTTAAAACTAATTATTCGAGCAGCCGTCCTATTACCTATGCTGATGTGTCAAGGGCTTCTTCTGATATTCATATTCAACGCAAACCTTAGCAAAATATAAACAAAAATAATAAATCTTTCTCTTCCCCTAGCTCGTTTGATGCATCTGCAGTGCTCCTAGTTGCACAAACAAGAAGAGTCACTCGTTCGATTTTCTCCCCAAATTTCTCAACCCTTGACTTTTAATGCTTCAAATACTAATGTTTCTAATAGAAATGTTGTCTCGTTGACAGCAATTACTCTTCGAAAAGCAATATTTGCGTTAAAAATGTCACCGAATATGTCAAATGATAACATAAAAAGTTATAAAGCCATAAAAGCCTCATCAGTTAATCTTAATCGTGTTAGCATTTTCAAATTGTCTCCATCTCAAACTACCGTTATCTCTTTCTTTAAGTTTTTTGTTCCGTTAGAACACATTGATATTTGGTTGAATAAATCTTTGTGGCCACTAGGATCCTTAATAAAGAAATTTACCCCGTAGGATAGACCTCGTAACAATAATTACGCAGTTCCTTCACTTGTAAAAAACGGAATGTTCCCTCAGACCCGGTAACTATCATTTGCCAAAATGTTAGGTGCTTTAACTACAAAATTTGGTAAACTGTAGTATATTTAACATATGCACTTAATTTTAGTATAAGTAATCTCAGTAAACATATTTTTGACATAGTTTATATTAGCATAAACATTTAGTGATATATAACCTACTTTTAATTATTAGTAACATAAGCATTATTGTAATTATAATTTAGTATAGAAGATACACTTTGTAAAATCACCGCTTATTATCATTATGATTATTACTATTAATATTCATTGAATATATATAAATTCAATTGAATTTAAAAACTTTGATTCACCAATATCATAATACGCAAAACCAGGTACATTGCGAAAATTGGCGGATTATTAATTTGCGCAATGCGCGAATGGTTGGGTTAGGATATAATTCAGAAAATCAATTATAAATTTTATTTCATTTTCTATCTATCCTTGACATGATAACCCTTGCATTTTTACAAGAACGATGACCTTTTCTATCACACTAACTCGATTTTGAATCATGACATGGCAAACCTAACATTTCTTATAACATTATTCGTAGCACTATGTGGGTAAATTCAATGAGCATTGAGTTTTCTGTTTCTCTTTTACTAAAAACTGGCTAAAGCTGGATCTCCTTTCGACGTAACCTTTCCCCAACACTCTAAATGTTTTCAAAGGATCGATTAAACCCTATTGGCGATGGTGTTTTATTTGGCATATCAGTTGCCTTTCCGTCCTACTTAATTGAATTTCCAACTCCTGCCAATCTCGAATTTATCACCACTTCGTTAAAAGTTGCTAGTAAACATTTATAAATAACTTGTCCCTACATCCTTTCAAACGAGGATATTTTCACTTTAAAGAAACATGTTGCTCTTATTGGCGGTGTGGCCGAAACATCGAAACATACCGATATGGTGTAGCGTAAGAGCCTTTAAATCCCCGCTCTCTGTCTGAATATCGAACAGCGGGCTTAATTGTTTTTAAGATTCACTTTAAGGGGATCGTGAGCTGTAAAAGACGGAGGCACGCATCATTGGTGAGCTAACTAGTTCGGAAATATGCAGGATTTCAAACTTATCTCTCTCGAACACTCCACAGACAGAAATCTACTTATCGATTTTTACGCCCTTGGCCATTTTGCAGCCTACCCTACTTATGGTCCTCTTCGGCCCATGATTTTTAGTGGGAGATCCCGAAGTCGGATCCGGTGACGCCTAAGCTACTTTCCTTTTAACAAAAACCAAAATTTCTATTTCATGTTTATATTTTTATATTCATAGTTTTGTTTTGTTTTATTTCAAAAAATTTATTGTAATGGAATAAAATTTTCTTATTCTAATATTAAAAGCTCTTTTATATTAAATACCAAATTTATACTGATAAAAGGAAATTTAATTTGGTTTTTGATACCTCAATTCGCAAAGTGACACTTTGGCTGGGTTCGTTGGATTCTCGGCTACGTAAAGTTGATATTGCAGAACAAAAACCTTTCAACTTTTTGTCTTTCATGTATTCTTTATCGTTCTGTTTGATCATCAAACTTCTATGGCAATGTAAATTGAAAGATCCTTCTGTAGATGATTTGATGATTCAGTGTGTTCCGCTTTAATCACTTTCATCATCCGTCAAATAGTGAGAGATTACCAATTTCGTCAGATAATTGGTTTATCATTTTTAGTTCAGGTAATTATGCAAATTGTTTTGTTACTTTTTGTAAACTTTTTATTTTGCTATTAACGACACGAATATTAAATTTTATGCATTACGTACAATCCGTCGCTGTGCAATTATTATGTTGAAATCATAAAGTCGTAAATTACAGGAATTTAGTAGGACCCTTCTTTTAAATCAGTTTATTGTAGATTCATTCTTACATATAACATGTACAAATATAGTTTTTGTTTAACTGTTTTTATTTTCATCAACTTTTTCTATTCGTTTATGCCTTCACTTTCTTTTCTAGAGCAAGTAATGACCAAAAATTTAATATCGCGTCAACCCAAACATAAAATTATTATTATTATTTTAATTTTAGACTAATGAAATGAATTCATGGACTAAAAAAAAGACATTGAGCACTAGCAACACAGGCTATCGGCTCTAATAATAAAAAAGAATAATAAAAAGTACATTAGATAATGAGCTTAGTAGTATTAATAAAGTAATGTATAGAATTCATATTCTGTTCTGAAGCTGATTGTAGAATGTTCAAAGGGTTAATCGTTCCAAATGCAATACTTCTAGCCAAGGAAAAGTTGAGACAGTCGCAGAGAATGTGCTTTGTAGTAAGAGTTTGTCCACAACAGCAGATTGGGGGAGAAGACTTCTTCAGGATCCATTGGTGAGTTGCAATTGTATGACCAAGGCGAATTCTCGAGAATGTTTGGATCTTGGTTTTCTCAACATTTGTTGGATATAGAGGTGGAGCTAATTGAGGGTTAATGCAAGAGTAGTGTTGATGATGGTATTGTAAATTTCCTTTTGCAATTTTCTCTTTTCTTCCAATGTATCTTTGAAGATCCAACTTTTCCATGACATCATCCATAATTAAAGGAGCAGAAGCAGCATACTTTGCCGCTCGACCAGCCTGCTCATTTCCCAGTAAACCGACGTGACTTGGTACTCATCACATTTTAATTTTTCCGTCGGGTGTAGTAATTATATTCCTTCATTTGTTGATGGTGCTCCATCTCGAAGTCGAAGGATTCAGAATAGGTTGTAATACAGAAAAACTGTCGGTAACAATGCCGGTTTTGAATTTGTTTTTATGGGCAAGGTTGGCAGCGTGAAGGATAGCTCTGGCTTCGGATATGAACGTTGAAGTACTTTCGTGAAATATGTGGTTGAGAAGAACCCGTCCTGTAGCATTTACCACCGCACAAGCAGGAGGCAGACCAGGAGATTTTGGGCCGTCTGTGTATAAAAGATTTCAACCAGCACACTCCAATACTTGGGTTTTTTCTGCTATTAGATTCCTGAAGACGTAACCTGGAGTGTCTTCCTTCTTGTGCTTAGACAGCAAGATGTGAAAAGAGCAGTCTTTCAAAATCCAGGGAGGTTTAACACCAAGAGAGCGGAAAATTTTTAAGGGAATTGTCAATTCTACTGCGACGTACAAACAATAGTCAATTGCAGATGGTGACTTTGGAATTTTCTTCGCAATAATAATCTTTCTTACGTCATCACCGAGAATGGATTTGTTTGAATTAAAAAGCTTAGGGACTATTTTATCTTTTAACTCATACAGTCTATTTTCTAAAGTTGGGAGACCAATTTCAATTATAATATTATTTATGGGCGTCGTCCGAAAAGCATAACAACTTGCTCTGACGGCTTGGTGATAGACCGGTTTAAGGATATTGTTGATATTAGATTTGCAGCTACTGCCACAAATTATCAAAGCATAGTCAATCTTACTTAACACAAGCATTTTCGTAAGATAAGCAATAGTGTTAATATGCGCATGGCTTCTCCAAACAACGTACTGTGTGAAATTTACCCTTGTTAAAAGGGAGTTTTTTAACCGAAGACAGTGTGCTTTCCAACGATAATTGTTGGAAAACGTGAGCCCGAGAACATGGAGCGTCTGCACATTTAGTACTGGTAAGCCGTTAATATGCATCAGTAGGCTTCCTGCATCGAAAACAAATGTGAATTTTTTTTGATTTTTGTATAGAAATTTTAGCTCCTGACGAGTTTGCCCATGTGGAGATCTCACATGCAATAGATTCGAGCATGTTGATTTCTTTCGTGTTGTCTTTTTCTTTTGTAAAAATGTATACATCGTCTGCGTAGAGACAATGTTTCACTCTTGGTACACGGCAAAGAATTTTGCTAATTTCGTTGAAAGCGATCTGGAAAAGCGTGACAGAGAGAGGAGATCCTTGCGGAATGCCATTCTTTAGCGGAAAGGAATCAGAAAGATGATTGTTGATTCTAACTTTGAACCGCCGATGCGACATGAATGATTTGATGTAGTTGAAGAATTTGGGTCCAACATTCCATGATTTCAGGAGTCTTAAGATAACATGAAGACCAACTCTGTCAAATCCTTTTTCGAAATCAATTGAGAGAATTGTGACGTGATTTCGTTCGGAAATTGCTTTGCTTGTGAAATAATCAATATGTGTCGATGCACCCTCTACCCCGCTTGAAACCAACTTGTTGCTTTGTTATCAGGTTCTTGGAATCAAGAAACCAAAATCATCTAGATGCCATAATCTTCTCTAATACCTTAGAGAGGCAAGATAAAAGAGAAATTGGGCGATAATCTGATGCGATGGAGACATTTTTTGACTTTGGAATTAGAACAACTGTTGCCAGTTTCCACATGTAGGGTATATGGCCAGCCATAAATACCGTATTATATAGGTCCAGTAATTTCTTTTTACTAGACTTAGACATAGCACTGTCATTTGGTATGACATGCGGTGTAGACCAGGTGTCTTCCCCTTCAAATTGGAGGGACAACTTCCAAGTTCTGAGGTAGATACGCATTTTTCCAGGAACATGACACATCTATCGATATTATTTGAAAGAGATATTGGAGTCCTTTTATTTTCGATGAAAGAACTGGAGAAGTTGCTGTCAGAGGAGTATCCACACCACACTTTTCCAAAGTAATTAGAAATCTCATCTGTGTCAGTTAAAGTTCCATTGGGAGTGCAGATGGCAGAAATTTCGTTCAGGTTTGAAGTCCCATTAAGTCTGTTGATTTTGTTCCAGACAACTTTCATTGATGTATTTCTGTGAATTCGTCTCGAGAAAAGTTCGAAACTAAGTGCCTTTGATTTCCGTAATTCCTTCCTGAATAGAGCATTGGCCTTTTTGTATAATAACAAGTGATTCTGATCAAGACATCTATTAAAGCGGTGCCATAGATCCATTTTATTTTTCCTCAAAAACGAAAGCGTGTTGTTCCACCAAGGAACCCTAGCTGATTTAAACGAGCTTTTGGATTGAGGAATAGAAAGATGAGCAGCCGTGCGAATAGCTTTAGACATAATAGCAGCATCATGGTTGCAGTTCCCGTTGAATGTCTTTGAATTCAAAAATGACTCCACCTCTTTGGAGTAATTGGTCCAATCCGCTTTATCTAGGAGGAATTTGGCCTGTTTTGCTGGAGTACCAGGGAACGTGGAAAGTTTAAGATCGATTATGATTGGAAAGTGATCACTATTATATAGATCATCAGAAATAGATCAGGAAACCAAAGGAAGAAGTGAGGGAAGGCAACATGTTAAATCAATACGTGAAAAAGTATGATGAGTTGAGAAGTGCGTTGGTTTTCCATCATTTAAAACGCAAAGGTTGCTTTGAAAAAAGGCCTTTTCTAAAACAGTACCGCGAGTGTTGTTCACTGTTGAGCCCCAGATGGTATTCCAGCTGTTGAAATCGCCGCATATAATTAATGGGGGGAAAAGTACGGAGAATAAACTGTAGAGTTCTTGCTGAGAAAACGATTGCGAAGGTGGAATATAGAGCGAAAGCACTGTAAATTTTATATTTAACATTATTTGTATCGCTACGGCTTTTATATTTGAGCTTAAATTTATGCGCTTGTGAGGTATACTTGATTTTATAAAAACACCTACTCCTTGTTTGGGATATGAATTTTGATCAGCATTCGTGAAGTATCCAGTATATGATTTGGGTGGAATACAGCTTCTACAATGGGTTTCTTGAAGTGATAAAAAAGTTGGATTAAAATCACTAATGAGTGTACGGAGTTCATCAAAATTATTAATAAGTCCATTAATGTCCCATTGTAGAATTTTAAAAACTTTATTTAATTGTAATGACATGTAAGCAGAGTGGAGGGTGGGTTAAGTTGACATGTCAGCGTCTCCGTCGAGAAGGTCGCTATAGGACTTTTTCGTGCATGATTTATTCTTACCAGCAGAATAATCTGTACTTAGGTGATTTGGTACATTTGAAGCGCAACGGGTTGGCGCACGTGAATAATTTGAAATTGAAGATTGATTAATGGATGAAAGATTGGATTCATTACCACTTGTCATTTGTTGAGTAGAGTTGAGAGCTGGAGATTCTTGAAAATTTGGTATATTAGATTTTAGCATATGTGTTGTTGCTTTAATTTTTTCAATATTTGCAGTTGCTTTGGTTTTTTCAATATTATCTTCAGCGGGTGATGTAACTGGTTTCGCAATATAATTTTTGGTTAATGGTGGAACAGGTTTTTCATTGGAAGCAGTTGGAGTTAAAGTAGGTATTGCTTTTGCCAATTCCATGGGCTACAGATGGATTTCTTTCCCGGTATGTGCGTCGCGCTTCGCCCATGCTACAGTAATTTTCTGTTTTGAATTTTTAGTATTTCACGCATCTGTACAAAACATGGGCATTGTTTGTCTAACGCTGAGTTTTGATCATTGTAATTTATGCAGAAACTACGGGTACAGCTTTCAGCATGTGAAGGATGACCACAGTTAGCACAAGATGCAGCACTAGTGCATCTGTTTGCCGTATGACCCAGGCGTTGGCAATTTTTACACCTCATAGGATTTGGGATGTATAGTTCTACTTTACATTTATACCACGCCACATCAACTGTTCACGGTAATCGATAGCGATCAAAAGTTAAAATAATCCTTCCTGTAGGAGAGCGTTTTTTCCGTCATCATTCAGTTTGGTAAATTTATATACTTCAGTCACTTCTTGATTGCACATTTCGCGGACAATTTCATCTTCCGGCACATGCTTTAATCAAGGGGCATAAATTACGCCTCGAACCGAGTTGAGTTTCTCATGTAGTTTAGCTGAAATAGCACATAGATTAGCTAAAGATTTGGCCTTTATGAGCTTTTCGATTGCGCGCGGGTTCCCAGCGAGGACCAGTAAATTCCCATCGCGTAGAATCGAGATGGAGTCGATGTATGTTTTAATGCTATCTAGAGCTTTTTTTATAGCAAAAGGGCTAATTTGGGAAATTGTTATTCGAGCATCGGTTGAAGAAATAACAATATATTTTTTATCAATAGGGGTTATATCGCTGATTGGCAACACCGGAAAATCGGAATTTTTACTTTTTTTTCGTTGGGGGGATATATCACTTAATAGATGAAATCTGTTCGAGTTTTTATCTGGCGGCCCCGGGGCCATTATGCCTTATTGTTGTCTATTGTTTATTATTTGTGAAATAACCACGCACTAGAAAAGGTTTGGGAAACTACTGAATAAAATGTCAGATGTTTTTAATTTTTTTTTTTTTTTTTTTTTAATTTATTTAAAGGAAAACACGGACGGTATCCGCGATAAACACTTTTCGCAATAAACACACAAAAAGTTCAATAAATTGTAATAAGTTTGAAAACTTTTAAAAACGTATAACGCAATAAAGAAATTACTTTGCAAAAATTTTTTCACAACGAGAAAAATATGACCACTGCGCTTGAACAGACTTGCCCTCCGTGCAGCGCCCCAAAATTTTTATATCTTTATAGAAAATTATTCGTGAGTTTCAATTACTTTTGAATAAATATTACTAATACTTTCAACTCAAATAAACTAACACCAACATTCTTTTCGTTTTGGGAGCTCAGCCGGGAGATTTTGATCATTCACCCAACACGTTTGCCAATAAACGAGCGAAAAGTGGTTAGAAATAAAGTCGAGAGCAGCTGGAATCAGAAGTCATTAAGTCGGCAACATCAGCAATGGCAAGCAGAATGGCACATAGAGTATGTATTGACTACAAACAATTAAATGAAAGGAGCAAACAATGTTATTGAAGTAGTGGCCATAAAAGTAAACAAAGTAGACTCGGAGAAGGAAAAAACAAAAAGAGTGAAGAGCCGCGGAAAATCGGCATAGGAACAAAAATCAAAGGTTCAGCATTGCAGCAGCAAGTCTTAAGAAAACTGTGAAAAATGAATACGTAACCAGGGACTAGATGAAGGTGGTGAAAATTTAAAACATATGAGTCACAATCAATCAATACAATATTATTGCAATCGTTCGGAAGGAAACTGCATCCTATGTTTTTCTGGAGAAAGTAAACAACAACCAAATGATAGAAACTTCACAGTTACATATTGGAAGTCAAAGTGGCTCATTATACAATAAAATTCAATTCAAATACACAACGACAGACTGAGGATACCACACGAGAAATTTAAAAATTTATAATGTACACACAAGCCTTTTCATATAATGTTGAACATCGATCAAGCAGGACATTTATTGTCTATATCTTCTGACGCGCTCAATAAAATGCTAATTTGCATTTTCGTTGAATGCGAAATATTACACCAGGCGCTCCTTACGAAATGTTTATAATAATTGCTAGCATCAGCATAGCCATAAGAATTCGATTTTTAAGTACACAAAAATATGTAAGAATCTAAAGTTAAATTTAGTATATAAACAGCACAAAATATCAATAAAATTGGCCCTCTGTTTTGGTTATCTAGCTGAGTGTTATCTTTTCTTTTGTATGAATATCCAAAATGAGAACATCCAACATTGCTGAGCTTATTTTGGCAAATAGGAACATATATATTGCTGTTGTATCCGCCTGAGTGGTCGAGTAGGCAAGAGTCTTGACTAGCAACTCAATGGTCCTGGGTTCAAATCTCAAGTGCGGTAGAGTTTTTAAAAAAGCCGAAAGCCTTAGAGTGCTTTAAGACTTTAGTCTTAGAATTTATTCTCTGGCTAAATTTATAGTAATAATAATAATATTGCTGTTCAACACGCTGTATGCTGAGTCTACTTTTACACACACAGAGCCAATTACTAGACGGAAACAGACAAGCAGCTTATTTAATAAATCAAGCAATTCACATATTTTACATTATGGCCCCGTTTATCACTTTCTATTTACATCCCTTACCGTTCATACATTTAAAAGCGACCATCTTATTTCGTCGCATCACGGATACCTGCCACATCAAAATTTTCGAATTCTATGGCGATTCTCTGGTACCACAAACATTATTCAATTACAATATGAACAACTCGACGGCAATGATGTTTTATTAGTACCAAAGCGTATAGAAACTGAAATTATTAGAAACATACATAGTTAGCATCAATGTGCAGTGTAGAAAACAATTCTTTTCCTGAAACAATAATACTTGGAAAAGTGATTCAAATTAGGTACAAAAAGCTGACACACCATTACGTACTCTACACACCGACCGATTCAATGGATACAATTGGTGAAAATTAGAAATATATTCCCCCACTGGTCGACGCGTTTTTAAAATTCGCTTAGTCATTTTGCTGTAAAATAACACGAACTGAAGAAGCTATGAAAAATTTAAATTTCTAATCGCATGTCTTTGGTCAACGAAAATAATTAGCTATAGTTTCTACATTCATGTTGAAAGAATTTGGCAACTTTTGTATAGAAACTAATATCGAAAGTATTTAGATTATAACCGGTGTACCTCGAAGCAATGGTCAGCCAAAAGGGTAAATTGAAGTATAATAGCAATAATGATGAAGCTATCGTCGCCCGATTCATCGAATTGGTATAAACTTCTTAGACAAGTTCACACGGCGACAAAGTCCACTTTAAATGTTTTAATAAAATTTTTGACCGTTTAAAATATCATTTGGAACACATATGAAGGAAAAACCTTTTTGGAACACGAACTAGTTAGCAACTATAGTGAGAAGTGAGATAGAGTGTGAGAAGAAACTAAAGACCAAATACAGAAGACGCAACATACATATAAGCGTCGGTGCGATAAACATCGCGAAGAAGGTAGAATGTATGAAGTTGGAGAATTAGTAGTCATGAAAATGACACAGGGAAAAGCTGACCAAAAAGTATTTAGGTTCATACCGAATTATCAAAATAAAACATAACGGTCGTTGTGATGTTGACGAAGTCGCAGGCTTTGAAGGTCCATGTAACAGAGCCATCTGTGTTGATTATAGGAAGCCGTGAAAATCTTTTGAAGATAACAAAGAAGAGATATAATCATCTAGGACAGATGACAAGCAGAACAACACGAGGTGTGTGGAACACATAGCCTACTAATTTTAATCCCTTTGACTTGGAATACACGTATCAAATCAACCATATCATAGAAATGCACGTATATTCCCGTTATATTTCTCAATTAAAGAAATATGTATCTATTTCGCATGCATCACTTGCAAATATAAATTTGTGTTATTTATCGTAGATTCGTCGTAAAGTAAGATTTTTCACCTCATTATTGTAAACCAACTAACTACTTTGTGAAGACCAAAGTCGGAGACACCTTTTTTTTATCATTCATATGTATTTGATATTACAATACATTCACAAATATTCGTATATAATATTTCATATGTTTACATCTCTACATCTCTATTCCTGTTACAGTTCTATTCTAACAACAGAAGTGTATACACGCATACAAATAGCATACAACGCTATTTGGTGCCACTATACACGTTATTTCAAACACATATTACTGATGTTTTATTGAGAACATTTTTTTATCATGTTATCAACCATTACGTTTACATAATAAGTTGTCTACATTCATATTGAATTCTATCACGCAGGTAAAAAGATTCTTCATGGGTGTGCATAAGCAAACGGTATGCCATATATAGAGATAGTTGCCTAGTGACATATTTGGGAAGCCAACTATTATTACATTAATGACATAATTTTTCACAAAATGTATAAATTGCTTCTTTGTTTATGATATATTAATCTAATAACGTTAGTATTTGATTTCGGAGTCCTACCACTATTTGGTATGTATGTAAATATATTAATATACTGACAATATTATTCCTGTTTCTTATTATATTATATCTTTGTTTATTCACTTATAAATCATTAATGACGTGCAAAATAGGGCACACCCCATTTTGCCAACCGCAAGATGCCTATTGCATGAATCACAAAGTTTATAAATGGGTCTTCTGGTTTATGTTTTCGCATATAAAACAAATCTAACTATTTTCTATATTTAATACAACATATATCATAGTTACATTTAATATATCTACATCTATTATACAAACATATATATACACATATGTTGCACATAATTTACTTGTAATCTACTCCATATACCATAAGCTGAACTATCGTTTATCCTTGCTTTAAAGCTTAGGAATTTTATTTTATCGATGCTAGTCGTCAATAGGATACATAGTAGTAGGGAAACTTGTTACAACGGCGAACCCTTTCTAGCTATCTGTCCTTGATTCATCGTTGGCCGCAGTAGGATAACTGCGCTCCGATGATAAAGCCGGTTTGGCTACTCATCGGCCACTGGGGGAGCTGTTAGGACGAGCAAAGGGAAGACAGCTTTCTGCAACGAGAGGCCAAAATTATTCTTGGAGACGTATTTAGCGCGATTATTAGTTTACGCTTTGTAGGGTAATAAAATTGTTAGTGAGAAACTGAACGTATAGTGGTTTGACTAAGCGGGCATCGCGTAAGTAAGAGGGCGACACTCTCCCAACCTACAAATTGTCTGCAACGCGGATTCTGGACGTGAAGAGCATAACATGCGCATTGAGAGGTAGAAAATACCACCGTACAATCTTTTCATCGTTATTAGTGAGGAAGTTTGAGATGATTAGATATGACAGATTGCACAAAACTAGTACGGGAGTGTTAATTGCGGTTAACCATTGCTTGCCCTCATCTATGGTTAGTGCTTCTTCGTCTACAGCTGTTGAGTAAAACGTCGTACCTGTAATGTATATATTACAATCTCTTACCAGCGTCTGATATTGCGATCTACTTAGAGCACTTGTCTTTAATCAAAAGTATTACTTTTCGCCTCCAACCAAGTGATGAGTCGATAGCGCTAGGTGACTTTAATGCGCCCAATGTTTCGAGAATTCCTAACGACGACTTTGGTTGTTTGTTTCATATCCATTAGTTTACAAGGAGTTTTTCGATAACGTTCATGGATTACATCTTTGTCAACTTAACAAGATCGTTATTTTGAATAATAAGCTGCTTGACTTAGTACTTTGCTGGGATATTACTATATTTTTATTTCGAACTGATCCCTTTGTTTCGCTTGCAGATATGCATCTTCCGTGCTTATTGCTGGCCACGAATACTTAAAGACTTGCTGGATGGCATTGACTTGGACTTACGCTATGAAGATATTGAGGATTCGTTATCCTTTATTTGCCATCAGGTTTTTTTCGCAATTGCCGTCTCCGTTCCGCTTAAGTCTTATCATACATTTGTTTCCTCTATTTAGTCTTCCAAGTATTTACGGATGGTGCGCAATAAAAAAAGGAAAAAAATGTAGTCGTAGCGGTTGAGTAGTCATTATATGTTGTAATCTAACGCTAGACCACATTATAGCGCCCGGTAAGCAATGCTATTCCAATTTTATTAATGCAACTAAGAGTAAACTTCTTCAAAATCCTAAGAACTCCTTTAAATTCGTCAATTCTAAACGAAAAGTATGAGGATTCTCTTCTCTTATGTAAAATTTCGAATCATCCGAAGCGTCTATAATAAGTGACCTCTTCGCGGAGTTTTTTGGTGAAGTCTACCAATGTTCAAATAATGCACCTGATAATTACCTGCACCGTTTCTTGAAATTTTTCCGTTTATGTCCTTCTCCGAAGAAGAAATGTTTATATCACTGTCAACTTTAAAACCTTCTAACAACCCTGCTCCTGATGGTGTTCCATCTGCTATTGTCCAATATTGTGCTGATTTACTACGTTCTCATTTTACACATATTTTTAACGTTTGTTTGAAAAAAGTCACTTCTCGTCGGTTTCTATTTTCCGAGTGTTTCCCGAAAGTCTACGAAGAATTTTAAGAGAATTGACAAACTTAGTGCACTGCCTAAACTATTTGAATCACTGGTAACAGAAAGGCTTACTTTGGTTTTAGTCAACTTTATCGCGCTGTCAGCCCGGTTTTTAAAAGGGATATTAACTGTCACTAATTTGTCAGCATACGTTTTTAGTTAGACAAATTTTTGAATACTCGTCGGTAGATTGGCTTCCTATCTATAGATACCCTGTTGATCTCTTGGAGTGTGTCTTGATGTTTGCTTTGCGAGGTATGGGATGGGACCCTACGCTACCTCTTCCACCGTATGTTGAAGCTCATTGACTTGTCCACCCTTGAAAAACGGCATGAAATGCTGAATCTAACCTTCGCCTTTAAGCCTTTAATAAAAGGAGAAGTTTTTTCACCGATTTTATTAGAACTTATTAATGTTCACATCCCCAGTAGCGTTTCAAGACGCTTTGTGGGCTTGCAGCTACCACAATGCTGAACCAATTATGAGTTGTTCAATCCGTTTCGACTAATGTGTAAAATGTTCATCGATCACTTATTTTATCTGTCCGTTTTGTCCGTTAACAAGATGAAAAACATTGTAGTGCGTAACGAGTTGCTAATTATTTTCGCGTCTTACACAATACACGCAAATTGTGTCAAAATATTCTTTGTTATTTGATTTTGTTTCTCATTTCATTAATAATGTATAAATAATCATATACTTGTTCATCAATGTATATCCCTGCATACTAATTTAAGGCTTAGTTAAATGCCGGTATATGTTATATGTTAATCTTATGCTTATTTTTATTTATATTTTTTTCTTCTCTATACTACATTTTAAGTTCTTTTGTAGCTTATATTCAGCTAATGACATGTTCTGTAGCTGACTTGAATTAATTAAATAAATAAAATATTATTATTTGTATACCATTTTATTGGAAGGCGTATCTTGGGAAATGTTTGGTTGACAGTTATATATTGCTTTTGCCATTCGAAATTTATTCCGAAAAAATAATGGCAAAATAAGGCGCAAATTCGGCGCTTGTTTGTTTCCATTAATGCAATGAATAGCAGAATCCTACCAACGTAAATAAAAGCAAAATTATGTAAAATTTTTGGCAAATTAAAATGAAGTGAATATAATGAAAAAAAAAAATTAATTTACGTACCTTTCACAAAATTAAAATTTTGGTTTTGCTTCAGCTGCTTGTAGGTCAACCATTTTGTTTGGAACTTATCTTATTTTCAATTTTCAGCTGTTTCCTTTTAAAAAACCAGCTCTAAACAACAATATTACTTCTGAACAACCAGTCCTAACGAAAAGGGTGAGCAATTTTGCTTACTCGTGTTTTCAAAATTTTTAAAGAGCGAAACACAGTCAAAACTCGGAAATGAAATCAGGTTAACGCCGTACATAACCAGCGCCCTGGTTATGGTTATATAAAGGCCGCCGATAAAACGCATAATGCTTCAGAGACTTACTTAAGGTAAAGTTACCGATCATCTTCCCTCTAGCTAAATGTCACGCTGAATTATTCTAAAGCATGTCTCGCGCGTTACCACATAAAACACTTGGAGGGTAACCCGTCAAACGCCTGTTGGTGCTTGCACAGTGTAGCTTTGCTGGCGCTACTCCCTAGTCATCAGATTATAATCTTCTAAGCGTAGCTAGGTTTGTCATGTGAAGTTATTCGAAGGCATTTGTTTTTCGTGCCTTCTCCTCCGACAAATGTGGAAGGGGAATCCGTTCGAACGGTTGTCTATGCTCCAACTGTATGGCTTTGCGCGCACTATCTTCTAGTTAGCACTCTTAACCTCAGCACCTAAGGGAAACTAGCTTTTGCGCCGACAGTGAAGCCCTGCGCGGACTGCTTCCTAGATATCACCGCCAGTGTGGCTAGGCTGCATCAACAATGGCGTCTTGCGTGCCTATCCCCCTAATAATCACTTTTGACCGGTTTTAGGTAGTATTAGTAAACCAAAGAGCGGAGAATCGGACTGAGAAAGCGGTCTCAGCACAATCGTCGCATTTGTGTGAAGTATAACTTAAGTGCAGTTAATATTAAGCGCAATTTAAGTGGTATACCGTGTACGCAGTAAACTATAAAAAAACTTGCGAAGCAATAGCGTAAGAGTGGAGTAAAGGTAACGAAAAAGATCGCAAAATGACGTCGACGGCACCTCTCTCTTAAAAACTTCTATGCTGATGGATTTTATTGAATACGTTTTTACGTGTGATCAGCGCAGTATGAATAAAAATCCTCTTGTTAAAAAATCAAGATAATTGTTGAAGTCGTATATTATTCATGTATTGATGTAATTATATAACCAGGGCATGCTTACATTTGGTATTTTTGTTATCTATGAAAAATCCAGTTGTAGTCTTCAATAATATCCATTAATATATACCAAAAACTACCTCTGGCGATGCCTCCAGATCTTCCTCAAAAGCTGTACGATTCCCCACTGTCCGATTTGTATGTTGTATACCATTGTTCAAGTAACCTATCTGATTGCAGTATTTAGTGGTGTAGAAGCATGTTTGATGCCTGTCGATTTTAATTCTGTGAAAATCTTTAATTGGTACTGTCAGCCTTGGTCAGATGTTATTGTTTGTAGTACTGCAAAACGACGGACCTGTTGCAAGATAAGTGCTTTAGCACCTGTTTGTGCAGCGATATTCAATGCAGGTACAGTCTCTCGCCATGTAGTAAAATGGTCGATTAAAATCAAGTCATATTGCTTAATATTATTAGTTGAAAACGGTCCAACAGCCCAAAATTGTTAATATCTAAAAATTGTTCCTAATGTAGAATAGCCTTGTAGCTGTGACGATGCGTGTTAACTGATTTCTGGTCTCTGACAATGGATATAAGATCCCGCGAGAATCATAATGTCTTCAACTATTCCCAGTCAAATGAATCGTTTAGCCATCGAGTTCACTGTGGAAGGGCCATAGTATGAAACATTACGAGTCTCTGCAAAGACTGCTCTCTTGTTTTTGGGTAATAAGGGATCTTAGGGTATTAGTTGATAGGTCACAATAAATGTAAGTAGTGCTTTCGTAGAGAGGAAAAATTTGAGTTGAAATCGGTTAGCGTTCTTGCGGTTTAATAGTATTTGAAGTTGGTCCTTAAATTGTTTGTCATCAGCCAACGCATCTGCATTAAACACTTCTACATGACCAATGCATTTTGACGGTTGTAATATCTTTTCTTTCTCATTAACAAAACGAATCTCTGTGGAAACGTGCGGCATCCAATCAAGTAATCTGGCTTGCAGATCTGTAGCTTTTTTGAATTTTTTGCTACAAGCATAAATTAATGTTTTGTGATCTGTTTATATGACAATGTTTACCTCCTAGAATGAATTTATAAAAAGCTAAACTGCTAAATAGACTGCTGTTAGCTCCCTGCCATATCGTAATATAACGCGTTTGCGTATTTTTGAACGTTTTAAAAGGAAAGCCAAAGGGTGTGTGAGCTGAAACTATCTCGTGTAGAGTAACGCCTGCGACAACATTAAATTCGTCTACTCAGAGTGATAGTTTGTATGTTCTCACGAACTTCTGTAGTACCAGCAGTCTAGTTCAGCCGTGAGACATCGGGATAGCGTGCTCAATGTCTCGTCTGCAAACATTGATCAGGGATAAGAAACGTTTGAGCTCATTTATATATGTTCATCGCGGATAGATTTTAAGTGCGTTTATCTGCTTTAATAATGGTTTAATACCTTGGAATGAAGTTTCACGTCCCAGAAAAGACAATTGAGATTGACCAAATTTAAGTTTGTGCAATTTGAAATATTTATTTTAAATGTTCTTTATCTTCTCTTAACGAAGTTGTAGAAACGCATAGGTTGTAAAATAACCTTTCCATGCAGGATCTTGTAAGGACGATATAGAACAGCGGCCCGATAGTTTTAAAATTAGCAGCACGATAATCGCCACACGAGCGCTAGGAACCGTTTGCTTTCGTAATTACATGTAAAGTACTACATACTACTATTAGATGGTCCTCAGATGCGTAGTTTCCTTAAATTCTCAAATTCTACCTTAGAATTGTCCGGGAGATAGTCTTCTAGGTGGCTGGATTACCTTGGGTGTTGACGGTTTCTGTGCATGTCAGTGATAATCAAAAATAGATGCGTTATATTAAAAAAGTTGATGATACCAAGATTGTCTTCACGTATGTTCAAAATTTTGTTTGGATTTAGTTTGTCGACTACGACAACGAGAATTGACTGTAGAGCGAGAACTTTTCAACGAACATAATTCTGCTTGCTTGGGAAGACTAAAAATATCTCGTTAAATTTGTTGAAGAATATCATCACATTGTGGTTTAGCTGAATTTCTGTAGCATTTCTGCTTCATAATCTGATAAATTCAATGATTTCATTAGTAATCGCCCTTTTGTCTGCTGCACCTTTGGATCCTAGATAAAAAATTTAGGTTTTATATACAATTCATATTACCAATATTCCATTTATTCAATAACAACTAAGGATATAAATTACTGATCAATATTTTATATGAGAAAATACTTTTTTTTTTTTTTTTTTTGGTATGTTGAACAGAGATGGACTAAGCCAATATATTTGTGGCTTATACGTCCAAATAATACATTGTTGAGAAAATATTTTAATAGCAAACAGCTACATACGCGTGTAACGAAAGTTGATAATAGAAGAAAAAATAGCAAAAAGCAAGATGGCAGCAACGTTGCCAAATTTTGTTCCTTTAACCAAAACTGATTATTGTTACCACAAGAGTCTTTCTAGATGTTAAAACGTGTCCGCGATTGCCACATATGTAAGTATTGAAATTTAATTGTTAGTTGTATTGTATATGCGTTGGAATGAGTGAGAATGGAACGAGTAAGTGTTATTAACGTTTATATGACATTACAAAAAAAAAGATAGAGACAAAAGAAGAATTGAAGAAACATTCCTTTATGTCAGGAATTCATACTTTACAAGTCTGTCGTCCTTTTTTTGATCGTTCTTTGTAGAATGTTTCTCTACGATTATGTTTGTGGATCCGTCCAATAAGTCGGTCCTCTAGCCTACCGTCACTTTTCCTAATTCTAATTAAATTACCATAACCATTACCATAATGTGAATAAGTCTCCACTCTTCTTCCAAGAGACAGTTCAAGTAGTACTGTCAGATGATGAATAAAACTGTCAGTATGAAAGTACCAACTTTAAGGTTTACAAGCCTGTATAAGTTATCATATAAAAACGTAGACAATTAGTACGTTTAATAGGCTTAGTTCCTGGTGAGTTAGGGAGAGCTGCCAACAACCACTAATGCAACTCGGAACCGGAAACGGGACCAATATGCTAAAGATCATGGTATCGTGAATTTTCAGTCCATCGGGAAAGCCAATGGAGTAGCTGTCGATAATAATAAGACATAGAAGTAATATCCGGTGTTAATATGTTCGCAAATTATCACGTGGTTCGTCTGCTGAATTTATAGTTATTGAGATGTATGGTATCTTGCTTAAAATTCTTATATGTTGTGTTATCGGTCCCTTCGCAACCTCACCCTATGTCTGCTGTGGAGTGTGTTTGAAAATACATTTGAAAAAACCTGCACAAATGACCTATATGCGCTGAAAGTGTGTACTATAATGACTGAAACACACTGCACTCAATCAACTAATATATTTTTGAGTTTGCTCATTTTATATAATATAATTGAGATTGTATTTTCTTGCATAATAAATCATACTTTCTCACTTTCTCTAAGCATGATGCCATCCTTTGAACTTAACAATTTAAACCGAGACTGTTGCGGGAAATGCACTGTTATGTATGATTTATCGTTGCATACGACGGTTACATGAATATTAATTAGGAACGTGCGACAGTTACAGTAGAGAGAGATTCACGAATTAATCTGCAGGCAAACGTATTTGGAAAATTAATAAAAAGTTAGGTATTAATAGTGACAAAATTTTTGAAATGATACTGAATAGGGATTAGCTAAATGATAGCTTTGCTGAGGTATCTTTGCCTACCACAGTTTTGTGTGTGTAAAGAACCTATAACCCTAAAAAACCTAACAAACTTACTAACCTATAAAAATTCTTTCAAATTCAACGAAAACTTTTGAAAAACTGCTTTTAAATCAAAACTGCAGTAGAATCGAGGCTTACCTGCGTTATTCCATTAGCCAAAAGTAAGGAAATCATCAGATGCAATATTAACATTGAAAATAGGCCATTCCTCCTTCTCTTAGTTTATAGAAATTCGTATAATTCTATTAACCATGACAGTCTCTGCGCTGAGGAAGAATGTAGAGGAACGCACAACTTCTCGCTCACAGTTGCGGGGCTGAAGTAATAATACGCTTTAGGTTACATTTAAGTAACCGAATCTTCTATTATTTTATATATACTATTAACTTTTATTTATTTTAAATTTAAATAAAGTTGATTTGATTTAATGACCTCTTAAAATTGAGCTAATCGAAAATTTGTGTTGTGTTCATTCTTCATTTTTTGTTTATATTATTTGCAGGTATATTCATAGAAACCCAACATAGTTCCCTTTGCAAAATTCTTTTTTCCTATTTAAATGTTATTTGATGTGGTTTATCGAACACCCTAAAATTGAGGCGTTACCCTTTTTGTATAACTAATAATTTTCCATAACGTAAAAATTTAAAAAAAATTTATAAATGCGTCACTACCGCTTGAACTAAGAACGCTTTGCAAAGATCAATTTCTATCAAAGTATGCCAATTTAATTTGCTCCTGGAAAAGCAACAGTCGCAAAAATGAAGGAAACTGAAGTTTGATACAAACACCGCCTGATCGTTGATGAGAAAGTTAACCAAGTAAGGCGCTGGGGCCACGACTCAAAGAATCGTTCAAAGCCATACAGTTTCTCGTGTGTAGAGCCTGATCCGCACTTTTCTGTTCATAAAAACATCCACATCGCCGTCTGTCTTATGACTGTCTATATAAATTTGTGCTCAACCTGCACGCCATAAATTTGGATGAAATTTCAGGTAGTTTGGCCCAAGACGAAAACTTTTGAAAATGGTTTGTATAGATTCACTTTTTCGACCCAGGTTTTGTTTGTTTTTCTTTTTATTAAATAGTTTAAAGTCATTTTTCTTCTAAAACATTTTTTCTTGAAGTATTGCCATTCTCACTTAAAATTTTATTGATCTCGATCGTATAGTGTCGTGCTCCCATTATATTTCGCTTTCGTTGTTTATTCCTTTTCTGCTGAACGGAATTTTAAAACGTAAATTATATTAAAGAGATTGTTGTAAGTAAACAACTTATATTCGGTTGGGCCGAATCTCACATACCCTTCACCATTAAAATCTTCGGTTGCCCACGCTTTTATTTATTCTCATAAAACAGTCAATGGGATAAAATTGTCCTTCACCTTTTATTTCACTAAAAGGCATTTTTATGAAAAAGTAGGCTGCCGTGTAGTGATGTCTACCGTAATTAATTTACAGTTAAGATACTTGCCTTTTCATTCTACTCTTTAAGCTCTTTTATTTAATATCCATATGGACGGTAGTTTCAAGAAAAAATTGTCCCGCATGACGTGACGTCCACCATAATTCATTTAGCACACTTATGTTGTTGTCTTCTGTTGTCGAAATCCCTAAATAGCAAAGTTTCTCGCAAAGTAAACGTGGAAAATTTCACCCTTCTATCTTTTATAATATGTGAGTAAAAAGCAAAATGCTATAAATCTTTGTTTAAAAGAATATAGTTCCGGTCGATTTACGCTTCACTGTGGTTTTATACTTTGACCAATTTGGCGCTTTTTCAATATCAACCTGCGTGCGAAAATTTGCAATGTTTCTGTCAAGTTTAAAGTTGATGTCTTAATTTTTGTGACCAGAAGAGTGTCAACAACAAACATCGCATAGACACGCAGGCGGACAGACATTGCTTAATCAGTTCAGAACTTCGTGCTGTTCAAGAATGTAGATACTTTATAGGGTTTGTGAAACTTCCTTCTGAGTGGTGCAAACATTGTGGCAAAGCGTACCTCTCCCTCCTTCAGTGGCGAGTATAAAAAAAGAGAAACGATGCATTTTATACTTACAACTATTTTAAATAGTTGAAGCTTTAATAAGAACGTAAGAATATAAGAGAAATGTAAGTATCTAGTGTTAAAATTCTGAGTGTTTCTATTCTGACAGAAATTAGCTCTATATCTCTCAGAGAATGCAAACGATTGGTGGAATAAAACCAAAATAAATTGTAAATCTATTTAAAATATTATATTGTATGATATGTATTTTGTTAATATAAGAATGGGCAGTATTTGACCATAAGGGGCCAGCATAAATCATAATTGGATGACAAATAGATTTTAAAATTATTATCCTATATGCTTTACTTGAACATGACTTCCTATTAAAGAGTAACCATAGAATTCGAATTTTTGTTTTGTTAATTGTGTAAAGGAAGTGGTTATTATTTGAAGTTTAATCTTGGATAAAATATTGAATTATCAAAAATAAAACATTGCCTCCTTTTCCATGTAAAATATAACGCCTACACTTTTCGCAACTGGTTCTTTTTTCCATTTTCTAATATATTTTAATGTTGTTTAAAGTCTCTTTTAACTTGATTATTATAACTAATGCTAAAACTTCGGAAGAAAGTAAACCTGTATCATAAGCAAATATAAATAAGATACAGTTTCTACTTTGAAGAATATGTAAATAAATTATATAACATTGGAGAGGCACGGGATGGGATGGGAAATGCATGTGAACTTTGCTATGCTACATATAGCAATGTATTGTTTTTGACAATATGTTCAGAAAAATTTAAATACTCATTTTGCAGATGAGACCATCATGCCATACGGCTTTTGTATCTAATAAAATCATACCTAGAGATTTTTGTTTTTGAAAATTGGAATGAGCTTTGTTTTTTACACTTCAAAAAGAGCTCAATTAAGTTAACCAATTCATTTTTAACTATCTCTTCTATAAATGGCTGTTGCGCTAATCGGATGGTAGGTGGAGAGAGGAATTCGATGGCTTGTTAGGATTTTTAATAAAAATTACCTTTGCTTCCTTAAATTCTTTAAGAAAGTATGCAAATTTATAAGGGGAACAGGAATGTTTTAAAGTCTTATTTCTTCCTTTGTCAGAGCTTTTAGGCAACTAATACTAATATTATCAGCACCAGGTGTTTTTTGTCTTTCAAAATCTTTATAATTAAAAGAATTTTCAATGGATTTATTAATAATCCCTGAGTGAAGGTTGGAGCTAGAAGCCAAGGAACTGTTAATCATGTTACTCACCTAGCTCGTTGTCCTTGAGTCAGTTATATTAACATGAAGAAGCAAAACACTAAGAGAAAATCTTACATTTAGTTAGAAAATCTTACATTTGGTTAGTACAAATACGAGAATTATTATGTTAAAGTAAAGGAATAGTTATAGATTTCTCTATTAATATTTTAGTAGAATTCTAGAATGAGCAAACATTCGACATCGACTTGTGTTCTGAGTAGTACATGTTTTGTTTTTCGCCTATGATATTTTTAATTGTTTTCGGTGTTTTTCGGTGGCTTTTTGTGTTTAACTCGTGCGTTTTCTGCGCTTTTGCTAAAACTGATTGTCGCAGATACGATATTTGCTTTCGTTTTCTGTATATATAATAAAAAAATCAAAAAAACAAAAAACACAAAAGAAATATAAAATATTGAAAACAATTGTCATTATTCTCAGCAGTTCTCAAACCTTTTCAAGTGAGTGGTTATTTACCAATTTATTAAATAATAGACAACCATAAGGCATAATTGCCACGGGGCCGCCTGATAAAACTCAAATAGATTTCATCTATTAGCAGACGTATCCCCCCAAAGAAAAAAAATTATAAATTCCAACTTTCCGGTGTTGCTAAGCAGTAGCATCGTTCCTATCGACAAAAAATATGTTGTGTTTTCTCCAACTGATCCCTCCATAACAATTTCGACAATCAGCCTTTTCGCTATTAAAAAGGGCCCTAGATAGTATTACAACGTATAGAGACTCAATATCGATTTTACGCGATGGGTATTTACTTGTCGTCGCTGGGAACCCGAGCGCAACCGAAAAGCTCATAAAGTTCGAATCATTAGCTAATTTATGTGGTATATCCGCTAAACTGCGTGACAAACTGAACTCGGTTAAAGGCGTAGTTTATGCCCCATGCTTAAATCATGTGCCGGAAGATGAAATTGTGCGCGATATGGGCAGTCAAGGAGTGACTGAAGTCTACAAATTCACCAAATTAAATGATGTTAGAGAAACCCGCTCTCCTACAGGAAGAATTATTTTGATTTTTCACCGCTATCGGCTACCGGCAACGGTTGATGTAGCTTGGTACATATGTAAAGTAGAACTCTACATTCCAAATGAGGTGTAAGAACTGCCCACGTTTTATACAAATGCGTGTAATTCTAAAAATCAAAATAGAAAATTACTGTAGCATTAGTGAAGCGCGCCGCAAGTACCGGGAAATTAATCCATCTGGAACCCAGAGAATTAGGAAAAGCAATACCTACGCTGTTGTCGCCTCGCATATCCTGCCTAATAAGCTTTTAACTCCAACTCCTTCCAATGAAAAACCTGTTCCACCATTAACCAAAAATTATATTGCGAAACCAGTTCCATTGCTCGCCAAAGATAATATTGAAAAAATCAAAACAACAGCAATTATTGAAAAAATTAAAACAACAACACATATGCCAAAATCTAATAAACTAAATCCCCCAGAATCACCAGTTCTCAACTCTACTCAACAAATTACAAGCTGTAATGAATCCAATCTTTCATCCCTCAATCAATCTTCAATTTCAAATCATTCACGTGTGCCCACTCTTTGCACTTCAAATTTACGCAAACACTTAAGTACAGATTATTCTGCTGGTAAAAACAAATTATTCACGCAAAATTCTTATAGTGACATTTTCGACGGAGAATTAAATAGAGTTTTTGAAATTCTACAATGGAACATTAAGGGACTTCTTGATAATTTTGATGAGCTCCGTACAATCGTAAGTGATTTCAATCCAAACTTTATATCGCTTCAAGAAACCCATTGTAGAACCTCTTTTAATCCTATTCCACCCAAATAATATGCTAGATCACGACTGCTAATCAACATTTATATTCCAAACAAGGAGTTGGTGTTTTTATAAAATCAAGTATACGTCACAAACGCTTAAATTTAAGCTCTAATATACAAGCCGTAGCGATACAAATAATGTTAGATATAAAATTTACAGTGCTTTAGCTCTATATTCCACCTTCGCAATCGTTTTCTCAGCATGAGCTCTGCAATTTATTCTCCGTTCTTTCCCCCCCATTAATTATATGAAGTGACTTTAACAGCTGGAATACCATCTGAGGCTCCACAGTGAACAACACTCGTGGTACTGTTTTAGAAGAGGCCTTTTTTCAAAGCAATCTCTACATTTTAAATGATGAAAAACCAATGCCCTTTTCAACTCATCATACATTTTCACATATTGATTTAACTTGTTGTTCTCCCTCACTTCTTCCTTTGGTTTCCTGATCTATTTCTGATGATCTATATAATAGTGATCGCTTTCCAATCATAATCGATCTTAAACTTCATCGTCCTCTGTTACTCCAGCAAAACAGACCAAATTCCTCCTAGGTAAAGCGGATTGGATACACTACTCCAAACAGGTGCAGTCATTTTTGAATTCAAAGCCGTTTAACGGGAACTGCAACCATGATGCTGCTATTACGACTAAAGCGATTCGCACGGCTACTCATCTTTCTATTCCTCAATCCAAAAGCTCGTTTAAATCAGCTAGGGTTCCTTGGTGGAACAACACACTTTCGTTTTTGAGAAAAAATAAAATGGGTCTATAGCATCGCTTTAAGAGATGTCCTGATCGTGATCATTTGTTATTATACAAAAAGGCCAATGCTCTATTCAGGAAGGAATTACGAAAATCAAAGGCACTTAGTTTCGAACTTTTTTCGAGAGGAATTCACAGAAATAGCTCAATGAAAGTTGTCTGGAACAAAATCAACAGATTCAATGAAAAGATTATTTGAATGATTGTCGCTGTTGTTTCCAAAATCACCAGTCCTAGGGAGCATTGTAAACTATGGGAAATCTAGGATCGTTCTGACGAAGTATATTGGGGTAAGCATTGTTATAATTCTGACTTGACCGACTGTTATTGACGTCATGTGAACGTCTTCGAACTGAGCAAGATTTATCGTTAACCTAAATCTAAGTTACTTACCTGAATATTGTTCATTACAGTACATTTAGAATATGCTGTGCTATGTCGCCCAACACAGGGAGCGCAAAATGTATTAACTTTCCAAAGAGCAACGCCGTGGTCACACATTTGGCAATTGTAACATTGAGAGAGTTTTGTTTGGTTTGCTTTCCTGTAATCTCAATGTACTCTTATATTCCCATTAACGGGTTAATTCATTTTTGTGGAACTTCGTCGGAAGTACATGACGAAGACGAAGACATGAATATAAATAGTGTGGTCTCATAATCATAAGGTGCCTCTGTTCTAGTATCGTAAGTAGAGTATTGATATTTATTTGTGAATGAATTGGGTGTTTTATAAAAATCAATCTTTCATTTAGCAAAAACTTTAATTTAGTCAATCCATTAGGAACTATTCCTAATGGATTGACTTTTTTAAATTTAAGGATTGACAAAAGGTTACTGCAATAAGGTTGTTTTCTCAGAAATGTGTGAGTCATGCCTTTTATTTTTTCCTGTAATTTACAAAAAATTTTGGTTTCGTTAATATGTGATTTCAATTCAGCATCAATCTGCGAAAGCAGTTTCGTTTTTTTTATATCTCCCCAACATTGGCTTGTGGTTAAATATAAAGTAGCATGCTTTCGAGTACAAATAAATTTTCAACTATATAACTTCACTCATCAGAACTTTTTCTGCCTTTCACAACTGAAAGTCGCGAAATTCCTTTTTCTGATCACGTTAAGTATTAGGGGTTTTACCGGTTAAAAAGCGAATCTTCTTCAAGAACATTTAACATAAAAATGCTATAACCATTCATAAACAGGAATTTTAAATAAAGCAGATAAGGTTGCCTTATTTGAAGTCGTTTTTCAATCAATTATATTACATGCTTATCCAATGAAAGGTAACTGTGCAATGACCAATATTGTGCAAATAGGCTTAATTTTTCTACGAACTTTTCTATTAAAAGCTTATAAACCAATATGATCAAACTTAAAAAAAAAACATATTATATTGTTACTCACCCAATAAATTTTTATAAATCAATTTTTTGTAAACCTTAATATTGTTATGAAATTCGCTTTTATAAGATACAGTCCGTATCACTGGATCGCGGATATTATATTCAAGAGAAATACACTTCAAAATTCTTTTATTTACAATTATATTTCTTTAAATGCTTTCGACTGCTTATCTCAAATATTCTTTTTCTACTCTGTTGTCTTTCACAAATAATCTATTTATATACATTTTGGCCATCATATTACTAGCACCTAATTTTATGACTTGATTTTTAATTCGTTAACCTGCTTTTGTTGGTAACAGTTTTCATCGGCCTGCAGCTGCATGACGCCTCGCCAATGTACATTTGGTTGTAGAAAATGACTAGATTTGGGATTTCCGTAACAATATATTATTATTCCAAAGAAATAAATTCCAAATATACAATCTTAAAGCACTAGCATCTAAGACCATCAGCTTTCTCGCAACGCTACCGTTTTTTTTTTTTTTTCCTAGCCACTTCGAAAAACCCTCCAATTGCTTCTTCTGTTACTTTTCATATCCCTCAATGATAATTTATTAACACATACACTTTCCAGGCATATGAAAACCGTGCCAGTCCAATAATATGTATGGGAAACCATGTTCGGTTTGTCGAAACCGAACGCAAAGAAAACAGATGAAATGAAAACTTGGAAAACAAAGGACAATATAGCTATGGCGATTATTGTACCGAGTATTACCTCAATATACCTATCTCGCGTAAACAATTTTCAATCGCTAAATGAGGCAATGATAACCTAATAATAGACCGTGAACCAAAACAAACAGAAAACTTACAACGGGTTATTCGCGGTAATAAATTAGAGCATTCATAGTTGCTGTAGAGTATTAAAATAATATACTGTGAGGATCCAAAGTCGTCCCTCGTTTTGGCCTCAGGGGTTCTCCGTCTCTGGTGGGGCAGAAGGAGTGCTAGTTTAAGTTAGCGAGTAAATTAGCATAAGAATAGATTAAGAATAGAATAAGAATAGGGTAGGCATAGACTAAGATTGGGATAGGAATAGATTAAGAATAGAATAAGAATAGGAGAGGAATAAAAGAAGAATAGAATAAGAACAGGGTTAGGATATAGAATAAGAATAGGTTAGGACTAGGGTAGAGTAGAATAATTTAGAGTTTGTCTTAGTTTGAGAGGCGTTGAGAGTGAGTTGGAAGAATTATGAATTAAAGAGTGAATAATTAAGGTCCCTGTAAATATAAATTTTCTTGTCGCTGAGTTGCCCCAGCTCCAGAGAAAGACCATGACAATACATAAAAAATTATTGTGTAGGAAGCTTTGATTTTGGTGCTCGTTTCTTTTTTAAACTAACATTTAATTTTTGAGTCAAACATCATAGTTCGATAGAGAAACATATAAATAATTTGAAGTAAAAATCAGTTTATATTTTTTTAAATATGTTATAATTGGCGATCCTACCAGAAGTATGCGATCGATTCGTGTCTTAAGTTGTAAGATAAAACACAATGTAATTTATACTATAAATAAAAAATTGAACATTGAAAACTCGTGACACTAGCGTGAAACCAGAGAAAAATAAAACGAAATGTAAAAAAAAATATTCATCTTACACATAATAGAGCCTGAGTTCAAAGAACAAAATTTAAACATATACAGATTTCCATGTTCACAAAAAAAAACTTACTTCAAAACAAAGCTCCAAAAGTTTAATAAAAGTCATGACGATGTATAGGATAGTTTATACAAATAGATACACCGATATACGAAGAACATTGCTGACGTTGGATCTCTCAAACTCAACATAGGTTCCAGAACAATGAAAGCATTCACAGGAGGGCAGCTGAGTTCCTTTTATTTTTCAATTGTCAAATTAAAAATTTTAACTTTTGAAATTTCCAATTTTCATGCTTCAATTTTTTTTTTAAATTTTATTTTAAACATATTGATATCTATATATACATTTGTAAGTATACATAATGTTATAGATACTATTATATAAGTTAAATTATTTTACTTTGCTTTGGGTTGTAACGAGTCTTCTTAACCGGGGTGGAACTCAGTCAATCCGGGGTTCGTTGCAAGAATATTTATTTAGAACGAAATGTTCTGAACCTTCGGTGGGATGGTTTAAAATTCCCTTTTATTGTATATTAAGCGGGGTACAGCGTTGTGTAGAGGCTGGCTAGGAAAAGGAACCAGCGAGGTGACCCGACTTCTGGTGTGACTTCCACGTGGTACGAGATTTATTTATATTTATTATTACTTTTTTTCCTTTTAACTATCGCGGAACACTACAAGAAAAGCGGAAATGTTGGCAGTGTCATAGCTACCTTGGCTCCCTGAACCGACGGTTCGTCTCCGGTGGGTCATTCGTATGTACGTACAAAAGAAAAAAGGATGTTCTTTAGCCCTTCAGGGATGGCGATTAAGCTGAACCAGCACATCCCCTATCCGTAAGTCAGTAGTTCTAAAAGTCCTTCAGGGATGGCGAATAAGCTGAACCAGCACATCCCCTATCCGTAAAGTCAACAAAAAAAACACTTCATAATGGTCAATTCGTCAAATTGTCCATGGGCACTTACCATAGACGGCTGTGACACCAAACTAAACGATTCTGTGCAATGTGCTGCTCTTTTATAACCGGAGTCTCGCTCGCTTGTCCCATTGCCAACATGTTCTGTGTTTGGAGGTATTTTGCTTATACGTATGCTTAGCTGATGTTGGCTGCTGTCACAACCGCAGTTACGACTTGTATGAGCAACTTGTACAAAACTTAATATCAACTTATTGCTGAACAACTATCTAACTGCTATGGTTGACCAAGTGCCTACTCAGCACGTACTCAGGTACCAAATCGCGTGATTTATATCACCGTTAGGTACTTGTTTACAATATATGTATTCAATACTTCAACTACGTTTCTGTCGTTTTATACCCGCAGTGTATTTTTCTGCTCTCGAGGGTTTATATGTGTGTGTTACTATATTTAGCATGTGTGGCTACTTCCCTTGTTTTCCTGTCTAAGTTCATTCCTGCATGGTTTGTATGACCATATATTGTACCGAATTTTATATGTATTTCCTACTTGTAGCGGTGTTTATATAGTTTGTACATTCTGTACATTTCATTGCTTGTGAACATGTGCGTATTCTTCTAATTTTACTGCTTTGTACATTGTTTGGGAGATTTTATACGACCTAACGGTGGTATCTATTTTGTGCAGTGCGTCTGCGGTTTATATGCTTTGTATGTGCTTGTACATTTTACAGCATAGAGGCTTTTGATAGGTCTATTCGTTTTGCATGCTTGTATATGCTTATCCCTTATTTTTCTACCTACGTTCATTTCTATATGTTTTGTATGCCCTAACAGCTTTGAAGATTCCATATGCCCTAACGGTACTATACATTCTGTGCAATGTGTTTATACATTTTACAGCATAGAGGCTTTTGCTAAAGTCTATTCGTTTTGCATGTATCTGCTTATCCCTTATTTTCCTACCTACGTTCATTTCTGTGTTTTGTTTGCCCTAACGGTACTATACATTTTTGCATTGCTGCTGTAGTTTCGGTGTATGTTTTGCATTCATGTGAGTGTACTTGTATCCTATTGAGTTCATACCGATTCGATGTTGCTGATTTGTATAAGTCGGGGCAGGTTGTGTTCTCACGCTTATGTTTGATCTGATGCTTTTATACAGACTGTGTTCTAATGCTTTTGTACATAGTTTTGTTCTGATGCTTTTATACAAGTTGTGTTCTAATGTTTTTTTACAAAGTTTTGATCTGATGCTTTTATACATGCTGTGTTCTAATGCTTTTGTACATAGCTTTTATCTGATGCTTTTATACATGTTGTGTTCTAATGTTTTTATACAAGATTTTGATCTGATGCTTTTATACATGCTGTTTTGTTCATTAAAGCTATTACAGGCATATTCTATACATTTGTCGATTTTATGCCTATTTTATACTTTGTGCTGGAGGAGGCTGTTCCTATATTGATAACAAAAAGACGTGCACGGACAGATCGGACTGACAGGTTGTTCGCTGTGGGCAAATGTTTTAGGCGTCCGGACTTGTATTCCGTAAGGAAGCAAAACTCTTCCTTACAGGATTTTTATTGAAACGCAAAATTTTATATTTTTTTCTTATTTAATTTATTTAACAAATTTATTTAGGAACTGTTGAGTGAATAGCTGGTAAAGCGACTGACTTTCTTTAACAAATTATAAAGGAGGAAACCTCGGTTTAACCAATTATCCACAGTCAACATTTATGTTTATTATAGGATGAAATAAAACATTGGTGGGAGAAGCTTATGGTATGGTGCCATTGCATATCGGTGAGAAGTTTTTACGTTAACTTTATATGACACTTTAGGTTTGTTTATTGTATTTGTGAGAGTAGTTCGTAAGTTTGTTCTTTTTATTAGGATGGTCCTTAACTTATATACTTATATTGTGTTTATTCACTGATATATACTGTTATATACATGTACGATGTAATCATTTATTGATAGATACATACTGTTGAATGTATATATACTGTATTTATTTACTTTTGTTTGGACACATGCTGTTGTATATATATTATTATGGTTTTGTCTATTTATTGTTAGTCGAGAATAACAACGAACACTCACTATATTAAATATTTCGTAGCCGACCGCGATTTATTTATTTGCACTCAAATATTTACTTCACAAAATTTATTTATTGCATTTTATTTCATTTCTATCAACCTACAAAAAATTATCAACCCTCTACAATCTCTCAGTATTTTTTTACAATGGTGCCATCTGCCTTAAAGCTAACAGCCATTAAAAACTAATTCCTACAGTACCTTCTGTCAATTTCAATTAGACTTGAAACGTATAACTTTGCCGCTACGAAGGTTGATTTATTTACCTTTTCCTCGCATTTTCGCGTATGCATTTTCGATGTGTAGAGCGATTTTCGTTAGTTTCAATCTATTAGCTGATACGGCTTTCTATGCATTGTTTAGTTTTATTACAAACATTTCATAAGACCTTCGCCAATCTCTTGCATCTGTCCATACATAGAAGACAATATGTTCGATTTTTTGAAGAAGGCAGTAGACCCATGACGTCGATGCTTATGTGTTGAAAACGTTCTTCAGGGATCTACATGTTACCGATTGAAGTATTGGTATGTCCTCAAAATTTTTAATTCTGGCAGCATATGCAAAGTTTAACCTATTTTGCTATGTCTGCATTCATTGATGGCCATACGAATCATTCAGTAACCATTCTAATTGAATATTTTGAATCAGAATGTAACAATGTAATTCTTTGCAAAACTTTTGCGTCAAGAATTTACATATAGCACATGTAGATCAATCACAAAGAATTTCTAAATTTGAATTTGGTAATTTCATTTTCTTCAAAACAAGGCTGTGTGACGAGAATTGAAGTAAGTTTTGTAATTTTTCAGATTCTTGATCACTTGCCAATGACTCGTAATCAATACTGCTTGGTATAGAAACAGTTTCAGTTCGTGATAGAAAACCAATTGTTACATTATTTTTTCCTTTGATTTGTGAAATGTCGGTACTGTGTTGACCTATATAGTCCAGTTCATGTAGCTGCTTTGATGAAACCTTGCCCAATATTTGGCAAAAGGCAATCTTAAAAGGTTTATGATCTCTATAGATGGTAAATGCGTGGCCTTGCCAGAAATACTGGAAATGATTAAACCAGAATATATTCCTTGGAGTTCTCGAACGGTAGTGCTATAAAGCGTTATGTGTCCGTAACCTTTTTTGAGAAGTATAAATACAAATTAATGACATTTACAAATTGTCTAAGATCATGTACGTTTGCTGGTAGTTTGTATTTTTCTACTGTTTTTACACGTGCTGGATTTGGTTATGCTCCTCTTGTTGTTATTAAATATCCTAGAAAAGATTATTCACTTTTCTGAATTTTTACTGTACAACATTTATTATCAAACAATAAGATCTTAATCGACTAAAGAGTATTTTAAAATGCTCTTTATGCTCTTCCAAATTTATAGAAGCGATAAGAATATTGTCATAACAAAATTCCAGGTCTTTTAGCACTTTGTTCTATAAATCGTTAAAATGTTTGTGCTGTATTATGCAAACCAAATGTGATTCTTGTAAATCCGAAAAGTCGTATTGGCGTGAATTATCATGGCTGTTTGTGTATATCTGCTTCTTCAGCAGGGATTTGGAAATAAGCTTTCAACAAATCCAATTTAGAAGAGATTTTCTTACCATGTAGATCACCCTCAAATTCGTGCAAATCTGGTACAGGGTACTCATCCGGAACTGTAATTTTATTTAGTTCCCTATAGCCACCGGGTAGGCGTCATTCGTTGTCACATTTTGAGACAAAATGTACTGGATTTATCCAAATGCTCTACTACGAGCGACATATATCTAATTGCGTCATATAGTTAAATTGTCTTATACAATTTTGAGTTTTTCAGCGAGTCGCTGAATGTTTAACCTTGAATAAAATGAATGATGGTCGCGTAATATTTTATAGTTGAGATAGTTGACTCTTTTCAGGCAAGGTTTCTAAACATTTTGCAGACGCTTTTCTTCGGAATCTCAAAATTCGCTTAATAAAGCGTTTTTCTGAGTTTCGTATAAATTTTGATCCGATCGATTTACAACGACGTGTCTTACTACGCTAGAAATATCCGTTTCAATAAAACCAAACAGAGTATGACATTTGGTGGTGTTCAAAGTAATTGCGTCTTTAATTCTCCAATTGATTGCACCATTGGGATTAGCCTTCCAAAAAACTGATGCCTATACAGTAACACTTGAAATGTTGGTTGAAATGCTGCTTTGCTGCGGTTGTAGACCATTTATTTTCTCGGACGCTAGCATTTTGATAATGATAATTAATAAGTGCACTAATAAGTAAGGAAACGATTAATGGTCAACCAGAAATCATTAATGACCAACCGAATTTTTTATTCGTTTGTCGGAGCAACCAATGTGGCTATAACGACGAAAAAGTTGTTGTCTAGTTATTATTAATTAAAAATAACGATGCAACGAATATTCACTATGTATATATACCGTAACCGAACCTCTTGTGTACTGGACCTATTGCCTTTTGTCAATATACCTCAGCATAAAACATTTGAAACATATATTAGAAGGAAGACAACAAGAGACAGGACCGACACATAAAATACGTTTCTCAATGCACAAATGATATACGATACAGACGTGACAAAGCTAACGTAGTGGCAGATACTCTTCCGCGAGCCTCTGAAGTGCATGCTATGAAATCTATAACTAAAAATGTTAAAGCACTTTGTCATGAACAAAAGACCGACGACAAGCTATAGCATTTATTTAATAAACATGCCAAAATTTTCAAGCTTTTTAAAATTCTAATACTAAGTTTTGAAATTACTTGTGGAAGTTCTAGACAACAGCCGAATCATATGTCCCATTGGCTTTAAGGAAAACAGCCTTCTAAAAATTGCACTCTATATCATATTCCGGCACGAGTTCTACAAGACTACTTATTGCAACTAGATATTACTGACCGGATTTGACTAAAGAACTCAATGGTTCACTCACCGATTGACAGGCTTGAACATGTCCACATAGGTCTAGTTGGAACTTTACCCCCATCAAAAGGCCGTCGATACATATTGATAATAGCAGATCGATTTTCGATGATACAATCGCACTAATCTTTTCGAATAATTATATTTCACATTTCGGGATTTCACCAAAAATAACAATCACAAGGAATACAATTTACAATAAATTTGTCGTCAAGTTGACACGCTTACTCGACAGTCACAAATTTTTCCCCTCTGCATATCATCCGCGAACTAAGGGCCTAGTTCAAAGGTTTCATAGATAGTTAAAAGCAACCATCATGGCTAAGGGCAATACAATTAAATAGTTTTACGAGCTTCTTTCGAACTATTTTCAAAAAAGTTATTTCAGCAAATGATGTACGGACAAAATTTGTGTTTACTAGGCGAAGTTTTAGCACTTAGTTCCGATACTAGTAGCTCAGAAATCATAAGCAGCCTTAAGGAACATTTTCAAGACGTGCGATAGGCAATTTACCATCCCAAGAATTCTCAAATTATCTCGTTCCTTCCAAAGGCATTAAAAGATTGTAAGTTGGTATGTGCCCGTTCTATAAATAACAAGTAAATGACAATATCAGGAATTCAAATCAAAAATATTTGTATAGATCGTCTTAAACCGGCTATCGTAGAAGAATCTGTTGCGCCAAACTCATATGTCAGCACAAAGAAAAAGAAATAAGTTACGTTTAATCTATTGAACACAGAGTCTGCTGTAGGGGGACTAGGTACAGTATCAATATTTTCTATAAAAAATTATTTTGTAAAAAGTTTTTGACTTTATTGATTTTGGTGCAAGCTTCTTTTTAAATCAATTTTTGATTTTTGGGTCAGTTATATATAACGGTTCAATAAAGGAGCAAATAAATAGTTTCAAAAAATATTTATTTTATTTTATTGTAAAAGCTACAGTGAATGTGCCGATTAGAATGCATCATTTCCCATTTGCTGTAATCGGGGTTTGTTTTAAATATTCGAGAAACGCGAGTAAATAGGTGTGCTTGTAGGAGATTACAAAACAGTTTCAAGAGGTAGAAGTCTTGCGATTTTTATTGGTAACCAGGGCAGTCAATGATTGGTATATCGTTCGGTTCACAAAGCATGGTGGAGAAACAACTTTACATAAAAGCAGGATCAGTAAGTTGTGTTTGATTAGTACCAATGTAAACAATAAACTTTCTTTAACCGCATTCTTGATGTAGCAATGAAATAATAAAATTTTTGCGGTTAGTAAAGATGACTTGAAACAAAGTGGAATTTTGAGGCAATTCACGGTACCATATACATCGCAATAGGACAGTATAGCAGAACATTTCAATTGTTCGCTTATTTAGATGGCTGTGTGCTAATTTTTGCAGCAATAGATGGCTGAAGTAGTCTATACATTTGCATTTCTACTTAAGAGGGCACCAACTAGAACACTAGAAACGGTAGCACTCTGCTAATATGATAGGGCAGAAAACCTACAATACATATATATCAGGAGCCAAAGAAAACATAATGGTCAGGTATTCTAGCACACCAAAAGCATATCGTGCTTTGGACAGAGTTACTAAACAGTTAACAGTGAGTAGAGATGTACATTTTATAGAGCCAACGAAAGCCAAAGAAGTATATACGTTGCATAAGAAGATGACCAACACCGTAAAACCGTTATTTCTGATGAAACTAAGTATACTGACATTAACTAGCTCGACAAGCCAGAGTGTAACTTCGAAAAAGCGAAAAAAGAAGTAGAAATCCAGTAACAAGAGGTCCAGAAAAGCTGAAAATACTGCGATGGGCACCGTTGGAAACCGTAAAAAACAGTGCAATATTGAAAGCTTGTTTTTAAACGATAGCCCAATATTCGCAACAGAAGGAACACAAGCAAGGAAAAAAACATATCTGTTCGTAACCGGTGGGGTTTTGCATTGAAGAGGGTTAAAATAAAAATACATATAGCGCTTCGAAGCCAGATTAGTAGCCAGCATACATTCTCAAATGTGCGGTTAAAATGAAATTCAAACTTGTACTTGGAAAACATTTTGATCCAAATGAGTTTATCGCCGATTTATTTATACCAACAGCCTGATAAGAAAATAAATTTTAGTGGGATCTAAGTTCGTATGAGCTGCTTCAATAAGATGACAATGAATTGAATCGGAAAAGAGCTAACAGGTCCGACTGAAATGGTAGACAAAGAATTTATTCAGAATTTTTTCAGCCGGGAAGTGGAACGAATTGATGAGACTGGTTCGAATGGAACTTGTCAGAAACAACATGTCCAGAACTTACTTCAGATTTACAAACCGGGAAACGGTCGACCAATCGCAACACCACTTAATACATGGCACCAGGTAGTATGTAATGCCGACGGACATGAGAAGGTCAACAGAACAAGGCAAAGAGGAGGAGGAAGAGAACAAGGGCACACATAAGGATCACATGTCAGTAACATTTCAAAATACCTCAATGCAACACAAACTTAAATGGTGCAATACGGCAAATCAGGTAATTGTAGGATACGTAGATGCCGACTGGAGCAGCGATGCTAAGGTTGGAAAATTGTTTATCAGATATTCATTTTTCTTAACATTTTCCTTCTTTTGAAGAAAAAAACTTAGTAGTTTTAAGCATCAGCGGTAAGATGAAATATATGGAATCGGTATATATTAAGAAGTTATTGAATGGGATGCACCTTGAATTTCATGAGTCAATTATATTAAACAGCTACAATAAACCTTCTAACCGGACTGTGCCACGGCCAGTAAAAACACGGCAGTAGAGATATATAATTTTTACTCATAGACATTCCTTCACTATCTACATCACATACACTGTGTAAATTCTAATATTCTTCTTTATCATTTACAATGACGTAGGATTAAGGAAATATGTAAGATTCTCAAATAAGCATGAAAATAATTCATGATAATATTTACTGTCTTAAAAAAAAATAATACATATAAAATATATCTTATCACTATGGTTATTATTATTATTATAAATTTAGCTAGAGAATAAATTCTAAAGCTTAAGTCTTAAAGCACTTGTATGTAGAACGCTAGATTTGAACTGACGACCATTGAGAGTTGCTAGTCGAAACTCTTGCCTACTCGGCCACTCAGGCAGACATAATAATGTATATATTTAAGCAATCAGAACGAAAAAAAGAAAAATCAATACAAAGAACGAAATCAACAATTTCCACGCATGTCGTCCTAGTGTATTTAAGTCAGTCATATAATCTTCAAGTTTTGTTCTTTCAAATACTTCACATCGTCCGCATTAAAACGGCCACATAGTATCTATCGTTTCTGTGACTTTCTATAAAATTTTCTATTCCGCAGTAAAATAAAATAAGCAAAGTCTACTTATACCTAAATATCACTGTTCGCGTTACCACTGCCTACACTAGCCGTCCGTTGCGTTTATCCATGTAAACACAATGACCACCAATTAAGTTCAGTTAGTTTTAAGTTGATTATAGTTGTTTCTTTTTCACTTATTTTAATTGTTGCGAAAATTGCAAACTTTTTGATTTAAGTTTTTATGAAACGCAGCGAATTTTCTAAGAAACCAAATTCTAACGAAAGGGAAAACCAAATATATATTCTTGACGCGTTACCTATATCATGCAGCTGAGCACTGGTAAAAAGATTAACAACAATTAGGAGAAATCTAGCAATGAACACAATAATATGGTGACGAATTTAGGTAATGGTAACTTCCTTATGGTATATAAGCATGTTTGCGGACGGCAAAGTATGTTAGGGATGTTGAATTGCATTATTTGAACGGACAAGACCAGAGCAAGAATCAAAGCATTGGAAATATAAATTCCTGCAAATAATTTATAAATAGATATACGAATTGGAAGTAATTTCAATACTATCCTTAAAATCACAATTCGGCGGTACGTACTTAATTTCAAACTGAGTTGAAAAAATAACATAAGGTTACTGAAGGTGGTTTATGCTACAGTATACATATATAAATCATTCATCAACAAGGTAACATATAACCCGCAGTTTTCCTTCGTTAATCAATGACGTTGTAAAAAATAAATCGGACTAGAATTAAAAAAAGACACGCAATCTGCTCGTTTTCCTTTTTCTCGTTGTGTTCAATGCTAGAAAAATTAATTATCCAAAAAAGTCCATAAATCATAACAATCGGAATACAAAAGTAATACAAAAAATGACAAGACAGCGTTTACCCTTGCTTTGCAGAAACTTGATGTTACTGATTGTGCCCAAAATAAATTCTCCGGAATTTTCTCCGGAAAAATTGTATGGAGAACACGTTCTATAGCAACGTTTTAATCTGGATGCAAGGTTATATGAAGTTTACGCCATCGATCTTAATTTAAGAAAAGCGGGTGTAGATTACCTTCAAAAAAGAAACTAATACTTAGTCATAAAAAGTTGAGTTCAAATTCAATATTACATAACCGCAATATATAAGCGATTCGAAACTTTTTATCAAAGAGATCAAAAAACCAGAAAAATAAACTGAGCGATTTTAGTGATAAGATTTAATCCAAATTAACGCAAACACGGGCTAAAGCCTAGGCTCGTTAAAAGAGGAAGGGAAAGTCAGAAATTATTCTCTTGGAATTAACAAATTGACGTAAGTATTTATGATTTCTACGTTGTTATTATTGCCACACACTTGGCCTAAGAACGTTGACCAATTACGTTGCATTTGTCTAGCAATCGAGCAGTTAAGGTTATGATCTGATAAAAATTTTATTTTTGAAAGATTGCTCCTTATTTATTTGGTAAATGAGGCGAAAGAGGAACATGGATTGCCTGCCGTGTAATGGGAATTGATGAACAAAGGAAAAAGTTATGAGAATAGTAGAATCATTACAGAGTGAATGAGAAAGACAATAAGCTCTAGCTGCTTCAAGTCATTTTTAGAAAGCATACAAAAGTGCTTTATCAAAAATTTCAAATTTATTTTGAAAAACGCTAATGCAGGTAGATGCATTGGTGATTAATTGAGATAAATGGATAGCTTTCAAGAATTTTAATTCGCATCAGTTCGCTATTTAAAATGAGGTCTTAAAGACAAATTGATATTTTGATAAAATATATTTATGGTAAAGACGCAATATAGACGTTACGTTATATATCTGAGGATGAACGCCCTTATCAAGATTTCCTGTGACCACGAAGTTTTAAGGTCGGCGGTTTTTTACATTGGGCACTATTTTGCTTAAAAACGATTCTGTTTGATTAAGGTTTGAGAGATGGTCTTTAATGGTTAGACTCCGATGCTTTTTTAAAAGTTCACAGTTCCATTACATTATTATTATATTCCTTAAATTTAGAATTATTCACGATTTGTTTTGGCAATATTTTCGACTGCGTAACTCAAATACTCTTTTCCTACTCACTCTCACTTCCACAAATATTCTATATATGTACATTTTTACCAGCATATTACTAGTACCTAATTTTATAGCTTCATTTTTAATCCGCTAATCTGCTTTTCTGATTCTCGTTTTCCTCAGCCGGCAGCTACATGACGCGCAGCGAATGTACATTTGGTTTTTCTAACTTTAAGGATTTTATTACTTAGCCGGAATGAGCTGGATTTGGGACTCCATAACAATATAATAATATTTTAATTTAGGAGATTGAACACTGATTGTAACGCTGTCTGCAACATCTTTTTCAAACTTTTTGTATTTTGAAGTTAACTAGAGTAGAAAACAATGTCGCATCCGCGCTCAAATAACTTATAAAATTCTTCTCTGAAAATTTTAATGTAAATACATGTTACAATCTGCTTGGCCGATTGTTTAGAAAGCAAAACTAGAGTTTCACCAAAAAGCAATTTTGATCTGGTTGTGTAAGTAAGCGTGATTGCAATTAACAACGAAAAATATAATTGGAGGAATTATCATCTGCAAATCGTTGCAGAAGCAATGCGAAGGTGAACCATTTTGGAAGATACTGATAACGGACAATCAAGCACTGATCACATACGAAAGTAGTGGAAGAGATCATGATCGAAGATGATCGAACAGTAGAAAAGCTGAGTTTGACGCCGGAATGTAATCGTGTATCATGTGCTACCCTATTCGATTTACACTTTGCTGTCAACATCTAACGGGACTAAAGGTGGCCGGCAAAAATTATTCTTAATCACTCAGCAACACTTGGAAAGGTTTGTCTATGAAGTTTTGATGCTACGTCATAACCAACACGTTGCCCCGTTTGACTAACATATGTTTCGTTTCCTAAAGATCTCTTTCAATGGATAAGATCTATCTTGTTTCGACTGCTCGCTCAGAAATCCGGAAAATTCTATAGCAATGGCATAAGAGTTTTACAAGAAAAATGAAAAAAAATATTACTCAAAATGAAACTTATATTAAGGGATTTCATAAGAAAAGCGTGCGAATTATTAAAAAAAAAAATGAAGGTTTTCTTTTAGTTAATAAATACACTACAAGTACTTTTTAATCTCCTTACGAACATTGTTCAAGAAGAATGGTGTTACTTCGTGCTGGTTATTAGTGGGACAAAGGCGCTGCGTAGGATTTCTTATTTAAGCATGGATGTGAGAACAGAAAAATAAAATACCACATTCCGACAGAGAGATAAAAGTTATGGTCACCGAAGGAGTTGAGAAAAGTGGGATAAAATTACAGAAATGTACGTCCTTTTTAAGCTTCATTTTGTGGACAATTGAAATAACCTCTGACTAGTAAGAATTTGAGTTGGTAATCCAATCCAAAGAGTTTCAATACCATCGGGTTTTGCCGCAAATGGCTACATAAAAACATGTAAAAAAGTTATATGTATCGCATACCCACCACTACGTTTTTCGCTTTCAGCTCTCCAAGTATTGCTGGCATTATAAAAAAAAATTAATCGCGGTCTCTACCATATTCATTTTAAAATTAACCCATTTTTAAATAGATAATATATCTTAATTTAAGGATTGGACAGTTTGCGTTATGATAAATAAGCACAAAACCTCAAAAAAATTAAAAAACAGTATTTAATCACTTCTAAGTTTGTGTGGGTATAGCCAATTGTTTCCAGCTATGTACGTAAAGAGTGAAGTGTTTCGTAAAGTAAATGTGGAAAATTTCAGCCTTCTAACTTTAATAATTTCCGAGTAACGAGCAAAAATCCAAAATATTTTGTTAGAAAAAAGCGGAGTTATGTTCAGTTTACGTTCCACTGAACTTCTGCACCGACCGATTTGGCCCATTTTCAATACCACTACGTGCAAAAACTTCCAATGTTTCTGCCGAATTTGAAGTTAATATCTTCATTTTTGCCACCAGAGGAGTGTCAACAATACCCCACACAGACACGCAGACGGACAGACATAACTAATTCAACTCCGAATTTCACGCTGATCAAGAATATATATACTTTATATACGCTTATATATATACGCTTTAGGTGTTACATACGTTATGGAAGAAAACAAAATGAGTATACCCGATCTTACAGTGGTGGGTATGAAAAATAACAATATAAAAGTGTAAATAATACAATAAAATAAAAATAAAGCGACATATAGAGCCTACAGTTTCAATTCGGTTCACGTTCACTAGAAGAGATGTGCTTAATTATTATTATTAATTCCTAATATATACATTGGTATAAATGCGATTACGATTGGTTGTTGGTAAAAAAGTGGTGTTGAAGTACTTCAGAGGCAAATTGCGTTAAAATTGCCACTTTGAAAGTACGCTGCAGCACCTCAATCGAATAAACATCTTTCCTATATTAGACTATCAAAAGTTCAAGTGAGTATACCAAAATTTCGGATGTAGTTCACTTAATTTTGTGAACAAATGTTAGTATTTTAAAGTACTATAGCCAGTTTATTGGAATACCCAAAAAGCATGTTACTTCATCAGGAAGCATTTCCGACAACCAGCAGCAGAAGCAATATTAATAACATTATTGTTCTTATTGATATTATTATCAATAACAATAATAACCACCACAATAGGAGAATGTACAACAACAAATCTGACGATAGAAGCAATAACATTTGCACTGATAGGGGCAGCAGCGGTATCGTAGAGTGATTGTTGAATGCATTATATGTTTAATAGATGTGTGATTTTAAACAACGATCACTTCATTGTATATTACCTTCTTTAGCGATGTGACTATACGCAGTCATTCTAAGCGATCTTGGTTTTGTCATCGGGGGTCTTATAAGCAGATGTAAATTTAAATATTCCTAAAAAATAATCTAAGCTTTTTCTATCTTTGAAGCCCTCAGAATTTCTTTCTTGTTACGAGTTGTTCAATCTGTATAATGTTCAATGGTTATTATCATTCATTTGATTTAGCTATAGCTTTTGTTAAGGGGATTACGAGCATTATATTACAAAATTAGTAAACATTTTTTTAGTGTTTTTAAAAATACACCGTTGATAGAACTGGAAAATTTTTCCTTACATATATTGAATACTTGAATATCGAATTCAATAATTACTTAAGGTTTGGTGTTTTGTTTCGCTGCTCACATTTGTTTGTTCTCACAGTTACATACCTCGAAAATGAAACCAAAGACAATTTTTTACTCTATTATCGGTTTTGTTTGTTACGGAAATATGTTGCTACACATATATAAGAAATTAAATAATTTCATATATTTGTATAGAAATAGTCGCCGGATGCTGTTTCTATTTATTAAATGGCATTTATGCCCTTTAACTAATATTATTCCTATCAAAGAGTAACGCTGATCGTCGTACAACTATGCAAACTTTATTTTGTTTGTGAAGTCTTTTACATCGATATGTTGTTATTGCCAATGACACTACTCCTCCCTTATTGATATAAGTGTCATCGTTAGGTTTTGTAACATTAATATGTTTGTTCCTTTTCCATCCATTTCCGTAGGTATGGATTCTTTCCGATATAACATCTTGAATTAAAATACCAATTTTGGGTCACGGATATTATTGTGTGGTAAACAGCCCTGTAATCTGTTTTTGATCGCCTTCCTCAAAAATAATTCGCGCAGATTTACTCTTGCGTAATAGTAAACAGGCGCAGATTTATAGGGTGGTGGCTTGTGAATAAGCAACAGAGTAGACAGTGATAAGTGAACATTCCCTTATCATTCATAAAACGCTTAGCAAAGTGGTAAGAAACCAAATGGGATAACCGACGAACTTGTTATCGCAAAAAAGGTAGAAGGAATAGGAGATTTAATTAGGAAGGAATTAAGGTTGTGAGAAAATTATGTGGGTTAATCGGACGTTCTGTCATTCTCTTACAAACACAGCGATAGGCAAGTCAACTAAGTTTAATGAAGGCTCTGCCTACCAATATATTGTTAAGACGCCAGTAGGGCGTATTGGTTAGGGAAGCAGAAGCAGCTCATCACAATTGGCAACTATTAATATACGGCCCACAAAAGTGTAGCGTCCGTACAAATTACTATTTAAAGTGCGTTGTTAGACGTATAGATTTCGCATAAATTAAATAGTCTGTAACGAAGGCTGACGGTCAATTACAAATGTCTTTCGCTACATGGATTATTATTATTATTATATGCTTTTTACCTCGACAATCACACATCACTTGTGGTGCAGAGTGTATTAAGTTTATATGAATATATGTAACATTGAAAAGTTTACTGATTTATTACACCGATGCCTGATGTCTGACATCTGTCGATATTTCTTTATATTCAAGGTGTGAGTATCAATTTTTAATATATTTTGGTGGCATTTAGTACACTGACGTGTTTTGCGGCAAACGGGAACTCTGTGGAAAATAGATTGGATCGGTGTCGCTATATAAAAAAAATTGAAAATTCCAAATGTCTTAGGCAAAAATCGCTGAATAATAATATTTCGGTATTTTATCTAAATCGAAGCTTAATTAAACTTCCTTTCTAGTAGAGAACATTAGTGCGGACCCCGCAAGCCTTTTTCATTAAATCAAGGGTAAAGGAGCCATTATTAGGGACTCCCCCTGCACAACGGAGTTCACTTGGTTCGCCGTGCTCATCGTTGACAGCATTGTGCCCCGTGCCTAACATATCGATGTTGTCGTCTCCCCCGTCGGTGCAAGCTATCGATTTAGCTAATTTGGACCCCAACATTAAGATGAATTACTGCGTAAAGTTGAAAGTTGTAACGGCCGCGAACAAACCTCGGGTAGGGTGTCTGTCGGTCTGTATCAACCGCAAGCGGCGGAATAACGGCATGCCTTTCTTATAAGTAATATCCTTCTATGGTATAAATTTATACAAAGATAAACAACAATATACATAAACGTTTATATATATATAACATTTCCACAATAGAATAAGCATACAGAAGATTTCTACCAACGAATGCTGTAAGCGCTTTGCTTGTTTTGATTCTTTCTTGTCTTGGTGGTCAGTTTTGCCCACATTAATTGCTTCATTGCGTCTATTGATTGTTCTGCTTCTGTTTCTTTTGTCGATTGTACTAAGTTGCAACTACGAGATCGGATTGTTGAGTTAAGAAAGGGGGGGTAAAGTGGTAGTTTTTCTTCGAATCTTTTTCGCCTAGTCCTAGCGGTTCTAGGGTATTGTCTTCGAGGAGTTTTTTCAAGGGTCTACGGTTACCTGTTGTACGATAGCAGTAGGGCTAGAAAACGTAGCAATCGGGGGGTCCAACCTGGTATGAACCCAAGTTTCAATCCAGCCCACGCTTCGCAAACGGTAGACGAGTCCCTGGCGACCCGGTTGGATCCAGTATTCCAGCGATATCAGCTCGGAGGAAACTACACCACAGTAGAGTATCCTGCAGATAGCAGCGCAGCATCACTTTTTAACAGCCTCAGCAGAAAGCTGAACCACCTTTTTAAAATGTCAGACAACGAAACTACAGACTTCACTCACAACGCCGGTGGCAACATCACAGGTATCGACTTCAACACCACAACAGCAAATGTCACCCCAAACAGTAGCGCAGCCTAGCGGTAGTTACCACCACGACCAGCCGACAGGACAACCACGGTCCAGTGATGAAAACGCCCGGAGGCGAAACATAGACCTCAATCGCTGGCACATTAAATTCGACGGCTCCGGTAAGGGTCTTACGGTCGAGAGCTTTGTGTTCCGGGTGGAACGGCTCAGGCAGCAGCACCAGATAAGCCACGAAGAGTTATTTGCCGAGTTTCACTGTCTAGTGACCGGTCAAGCCAGCAAATGGTATTGGCAGTTGCTCGAAGATCGAGAAGGAGACGTCACTTTCGACTATTTCGCGCTAAAAGCGGAGCTCCTCAATCAGTTCAAGACCGCAGACTCTGATTACGAGTTGATTCGAGAAATCATGGAGCGAAAGCAGCAGCACGCGGAGAGCTTCGAGGATTACTATGCGGAGATACACGACCTAACATTCCGCCTACGCAGAAAGATCCCTGAATTGGAGATGATAAAGATAATGAAATCCAACGTTAAGCCCAGTCTGGCAACACTGATCTTCGCCACCAAAGTAGAAAGCGTTGGCGAGTTCAAATCCGAATGCAAGAGGGCAGAAAAGCTGTTGAGAGAAAATAGAAGCAGGCCGAAACATGTAAGCGAGATCGGTCAGGGAGTTGAAAATGGTGACGGAGTTCATCGCGAAGCGGTTGAAGCCCTAGCGCCGCGGCATAGCCCAAGCAGCGACAGGCAACGCGGAAACGGCGGGGCGGTGAAATACGACAAGAGATGGATCAACACAGGCAACACAAGTAGCCATCCGAACGAGCGGCACCATCTGCAACCAGCAACATCACGTACAGGCCAGCCAAACCAAGAGACAGCAGCAATAATAGCAATAACAACATCAACAGCAACATCAACGACAACAATAGCAATAACA